>NW_022684833.1:233725-248567 GCF_011630105.1 Anneissia japonica
ATTTGAATTTGCAATGTGAGGAAATGGTAGTTTTAGTCATTAAAACATTACGCGTAATGTGTCATTAACGATTGTGTGCCGCTATAGGTGTTGCCCTGCATCCTATAAAATGAATAATTACAAATATAACATAACACGTGTATATTTGAGTGAAACACAATACTTTTACCACCTAAGGCAAAACATAGCAGACCTGTTGAAGTCAGCCACCCTCTAGGGTGATTTGTCCATTTCACCTATGCGAGAAACGCTGCACGTTTTCTAGAAAGTATTAATTTGTATAGGCCTAGTAGTAATACCATGGTAATTACTATGTAATTGCCTACTCATACATTTAAAAGTCACTGAGATTTGTATTAAACTTTTTTTTATAAGAACACACTTTACAAGAACACTGATGCCGTAATTAGTTGAAAAATAAGAACATATTGAGGCTGAAGTAAAATGTCAAATGAGGCTATTATTTTAAAACCTAGAAAAACCACCACATCAAGCTAGTCACATACAGTAAAGTATGTTTAAAAAGGTTATACTGTGAAATACTTTTGACCTTATATACTGTATGTACTTCAGGTACAGTAGGTTTGACTATGTAATTATCTCTATTGTACAGTACGGTAAAATAACTGCCGTACATTAATACTTTTCTATCTTTAAAATGTGTGTAAACTAAGAACAAAAAAAGAACTGTTTAAGTCTGAAATTGGCAAAAGATAAGAACACTGAGCCTGGGCAAAATGTTACTGGTACTTATGTTTAAAAAAAGTATATTGTGATTTAAAAGGAACCCACGTAGTGCTGGTTTTTCTACATTTAGTCAGCATAGACAATATTGATTCAAAAAATTAGTTTACTGTTCAACATAAGGCTTTGAAAAATGGTTTTACAAGGCTCATGTCTACCGTGGGAGTTCTGGAACAAATAAAACAACGATCTTTTGAGTGTGCTTTGAGGGTAGCTTGTGGTCGCTCGGTGTACTTGGATGGAAGTTGTTGTCGGCCATCGATTTTGAGCATGAAGTACTCCATGTTAAAGGTTCTCTATCCATTATTTGAATACTTGTTGATTGTATCTTCCTAGTGCTGAAGGTTAAAAAACAGCTGGTTTTTCCGTTTTGAAACTGGACATCGGTGAAGCGTCAGGCCTAATGGTTATTTTAAATAAAACTCAACATGTTAATTTCTAATTTATAGAAATATCAGCAATGTACTGCAGACAAAAAGTTCGTGTCGGTAGTTAATCTTCATTAGAGGTTAATGAACTTGGTGTTAATGGTCGTGGTTGATGTATGATCTATTATAGAGACAGGAAGAGTTAATGGCTTAATTTTGATTTTAGGTGTCTATAGGTCTCAAGAAAACCACAAACGAACGAAACATTAAAATAATGCTAAATGAGGCATCTTAATATACCGTAAAATAGAAGCACAATGAGCTTAATCTCGAGAAGAAGCCCATCTGGAATTGAAGCCCCCTCTTTAGTTTGCAAAAGTAGCCTCGAAAAGAAGCCCATGGGCTTCTCTTCAAGTTAGCATGGCTTTTTTCCGAGAGAGTAGGCCTATACATACACTGTACATGAATTTGTTTTATACAGTATAGTTAAGGTGATTCAATGCCAGTTAATAACTCCATGATACAGATTGATGTTACAGTGGCCCTATTTATTGTTTTATAGTAGTAATTCCCACAATTGACAGTATTCATTTTGAAAAGAAGCCCCCTCTTTACTTAAAAATAAATAACCTTAAAAAAAATAACCCCGAAAAGAAGCCCATTTTGGAAAAAAAAGAAAGAAAAAAAAAAAGAAGCCCAGGGCTTCAATTCGAGGTTTTACGGTATGTCGAACTGCTACTAGTCTAAAGACAAGTGTACTGTAACCATGGAGCTGTAACTAAGATTTGTAGTTTAAAGATTTCTTAGAAAAACAAACTATATTATAAAATTAGATTAGAAATAATTATCAAATTATGTTTCCAAAAAAAACATTTTTGATATGAATCTAATTTAATGGAATATTCCAGCAGCGTTTTAAAATTAAAGTGCGGTTAATATTGATAATACTAAAACGGATAGTTATTAGTAGGCCTATGGAAAAGAAATGAGAAGATAGAGACGTGCACTAACGCATAATTAAGCGCCTCTGGCATAGCGATTGACCTACCGCAAGGTCGTTTCCCACCAAGGAGGCCTAGCATTATACTTCTTCAATAGCTAAACAAAAATTGACAAGACAGATAGAGAAAGGAAAGAAATCACCTTTCATCGATACCTTGCTGTTGACGGCTTTTCGGGTTCTTTGGAGAATTTAACGTAATATTATGTATCAATGAATAGCGACAGCTGAAGATGTAAACATTTCTGATCCACTTTTTTGAAAATCGATACGGTTTATTAATTACGAATAAATTCTTGGCGTTATTTTGGAATTGTGTGACTTTATGGGTGACTCTTATTAAAATGATACAAGTTTAAGGTTTAATCACAGACAGCTGTGGGTCAATTGATTATAACAGTTGTTTCAAAATGTTTAAAAAAAACAATTGTACGTAACAATTTGTTAATTTCCTTAAAGTTATAATAAGGTCACGTTTGTGACAACATCTGGCCCACAAGTGCAGTGTATTAAGCGACTCCACATTGCCTATTGTATCGACCGCCATGCTGTAATGTACGGATGCCTAACCTTGCAGGGGGTTGAACGGTTTCACCGCTACCCATCTACCGAATTCAATACGGTTTACTCGCAGAACATACCTTCGTGCTAAGTTACTTGTATACATTTCAACCTAAAGCCATCTGTCATAACGCTTGGGACACCCGTTATATAAGATGTAATAATTTTATGAATGAAGTTTATTTTACGCAGAATTTGAAAGTGCATTTGGATTGATTCATTTTAAGGGGTGCCAGTGTGGTAGAGTGGTAGGCCTTGTATTTTCAGTCAAGTCGTTACGCTCCTCCTAGAAACCAATACTGTATACGGTCACATTAACTACATCTTTTAGAACACTGAAATAAAATGTGATATAATACATACACTTTTTTTTATAAGAACACATTTTATAAGAATACTAAGGCTGAAATTGCTTAAAAATTAAGAACAAAATAAGAACAAATTGAGACTGAGGTAAAATTTCAAATGAGGTTTATATTTTTAAAAACCAAAATATTATATCTGTTGCAGTAGGTGTGACTGTAATAATACCCTCAATCATACAGTACAGTAGATGTACCTATCTGACTTTTTTGTGGGGTCACTTTCACCTACATTCCAGTACAGTGCATACTGCCGTACAATTAAATTATTTTTTTTAATAGGTGTGTAAACTAAGAACAAAATAAGAACATTTTGAGCCTGAGATCGGCCAAAAAATAAGAACACCTGGGCAAAATTTTACTGGTTCTTATAAAAAAAAGTGTATAAAGTCTAACAAAAAGAGAAGAAAAAGGTGATTTACTTTGACATCCCGATACGGTGTTGGCATCGATAATCACTTTTAAATGGCCCAGGCTGTTCGCTTGCCCTTGTATTGCCCTTCGGGATGGGGTATCATTACATGATCAGCACAAACTATAGGCCTAGTATACCAGAGAACCAATTTTACTGACTGTCAACAGATCGGGTATCTCGTGATAACTTTTCGAACGCGTGCTGTTATGTTATTTTTTGTAAACCCATTTTCTTGTGAGTCTATATATTGATTATAGTTTTCTTCCGATTGGATATAATATTTACATATGCATAGAGAATTAAGTTTTCGTTAGTATACCGATTATAGTTCTATATTTATAAAAATGCATCGAAAATATTCGTTTCCATTATTAAAGTCGTTAGCAAATGCGTTGTCTTGCTGAAAAGTTGAGCCAGTATTATGGTAGGTAGGTAGGAACAAAATACTAATGAATGCTGTATAATATTCTAGATGTGACATACTCTGTATGTTGCCATGGTTATATGATTTATCTATATAGACCTAATACAACGCAGGAAATGGCGCACTGGTGAATTCCAGCAAAAATAATTGGCACTCAGCCATTTTAAATTTCAAGAGCAAAGTTTGAAAAGTAATATACATTAACTGAAAAACCTATAAAGTTGCCCTCTTGAGTGCGCGCTAATAGCCACGAGTACAGAAGGCATATTAACGAGTCGGCAACGCGTGCGTGTAGATGATTCACCAATCACGGCTATTGATTTGGTGCTCGGTCTGGACCTGGATGATATATTTTACCTGGTATAGAACACATAGCCACAATATTGGTCCAAAGCACTTATTATAATGAAAATACGCGACTGATTGATCACTTTGCAGTCTTGTCTTCCTTAAAGTGGCGGGTGGCACGATTCAAATTAACCCGGATGCATCATCAGATGGCTATAACAAACCAGGGTGCAGTCACATTACATATTATTAATACGATTGATCCCTGATCAAACTACTAGATGATTCCAGAAGTCCTAATCTCAACGTGTCCTGAGTTGGAAGGTTATAAAGAAATTAATTTCAGAAAATTGTCCATTTTCAAATGAATCTAAGTGTCTTTAGTTTGTTTGCGAATTAGTCATCCAACTAGTTTTGTTATTCGCAGTAAAAAGTCTTAATTTGAAAAAAAAAATCACTAGAATTAGAATTTACATACTTTTGTAAATACGCATATTTTAATCAATTATCCTCAATGATTCATTAAACACATTTATGACGTTTCACCTCAGGAATAAAATCATGTATAGGGCCGGCTCACTTTTGTAACCTTGTTTATTCCAAAATAACCTGAAGGACATGGCTACAAGTGTCCGAAGACCCAGAATTATGATACTCCAAACAGAAGAGAAATATCTATTAATTCGTTCTTCCGTTCAAGACACTGCAATGATTATCAGCTTTAAGCACGCACCATCCAGGGTTGGTGACG
Source organism: Anneissia japonica (assembly GCF_011630105.1). Taxonomy (NCBI): domain Eukaryota; kingdom Metazoa; phylum Echinodermata; class Crinoidea; order Comatulida; family Comatulidae; genus Anneissia; species Anneissia japonica. The sequence goes on from NW_022684833.1 coordinate 238,639, forward strand.
TCACTGTACTGGTAGTCTCCAACCGCCGTATTTTTTTTTTCTTTCCATTCATTTGGTTTTGATTTATTATCGAGTTTTTTCATATACACATTTCAGAAAAATCTTGACAGCCGGTAATTGATATGAAAATAATGGTTGTGTTTATTAAGCGTACGATTCAAAACCAACGTAGGTGAGGATTCTTTACTCTTAAAAAAAAAAGTAGGGGGCTAGGTCTAAATAGTCCAACTGTGGAAACGTGGTCATCGTAATATAAAAACTGTAATCTGCACTATACACAGTGGCGGATCCATGAATTTGAAGTATAGAGGGCCCGAGATAAGGAACTTTACAGACGGCGGCGGTTCTAGACTACCTCAGTTTCGGGGCTGAAATATAATATTTTATGTCTATGGGATCGCTGGATGATCGGAGATAGCACTGTCAAACTTAAAATGGAATGGAATTTTCTTTTTCTTCCATTCTGAAATAATTTTTTTTAAATATAGTGAGCCGGGTTAGCTTCACCACCCCCTACTCCATCTGAATCTACCTCTTCTACCACCTGCAGACAAGATGCGCTCAAATCCGCCAATTCCCAGGGAGATAATAAAAACGTGCGATGTGAGTCATTCAAACGGTGTGCGTTTAGGGACGGGCCCGTTTCATTTAGGCCTTGTTATTTACAGGCCTATTAAGTTTGTAGGAACCTCTGTTGAAGGACAAACAGTAAATTAAAGCTAATGGCTGGTGAAGGACAGAGAAGTTATGCTAGTTTGCTTTTCCCCGTCGTCATATGTTGGTTTTCATATGTTTTTGTAAAACTCGGAAGTTTCGAGACATTCCACAGACAGGCTTTCAGAAGAAATTTGGTTGAGATGCAGAAACACACATTATTCCAGAGTTCATTCATTATTCACAAGTAAATGCCGTATAAGGAAGAAACATTTCAATTCATATCGTCGCACGCTAGTATTAATAACATGATCAAGTCTCTTTAAAACTGGTTGGTATGGAGTTCCAGACTTTAAGACTAGAAAATAAATGTTTCCCATCTCCTCCAGCACCCTTCTAGAGAGCCTTCTTTTTTTCATTCACGTGCCAAAAGAAAAAAAAAACAGCGAGGAAACCCAACTCTATACACCACACACACATAGGCCTATATCCAATAATTGTCATTATTATAGTTGATTACATTTTGCAAGTAATTAGATGGTAGGTCTACTCATGGAGGTATGGTCTACTCAACTTGGCTTCAAGTTAGATGTTGATTAATAGACTGGGATACCGGGCGGCTATACTGGTTGAAAGCGGCCCCAAAAAGTGCAGTGTAACAACATACGCAAACACGTGCGCTTCTGGGACACACGCGTCTTCCTGGCCTCTGTTCTGATTGGTTGGTTGTTAAGTTTGATTGACACTCCGGAATGGTCTATCACCCGGTAATTGCAGGTCACCCTACCGGTTAAACAATTAAGTGAAGATATCAATATCTGATTTGTACAGGAAGAAGCCGTTGGGAACGATTATACCATGATTATACTAGCGTCATATTTTCGATTTGGTAGTGATTTCCGTTTTTAATGGTAGTATATTGATGAAGTTGCATACCAAACTCATTGAGCAATAATCGAATTTTGCATTAATTAAACGTTATTATATTTTAATAAAATAAGCTGCAGCCGTGCCAGTAGCAGTGGCGGATCTAGGAAATTGAAATAAAGTAATCCGAGGGAGGAACTAATTGATAGAAGGTCTAATACCACCTCAGCCCCACCATGGCTGGGGCTGAGGTAAGAACATTTACAATTATGTCACCTCTAGAAGGCACTCTCTAATTTTCTTTTTTTTTCCCCAATTTTTTACAATTTTGAAAAATTTTTAGGGGGCCCTGGCCGGTTGGGCCCCCTGGAATCCACCACTTAGTAGATCTGCATACAATAAGGCCGTATCGTTACCTTCATCAACCGCTTGGTATAGAAAAATAACGGAACAGTATTTATCGATATTGTAAGTAGCTGGCAATCATCTATTTATAGGTGTTCATGATAGATCGCTAAGGTAATCTATGCTCCCGACCACTGTCCAGTCGTTTTACCGGTTCTTCTGAAATGGTCTGAATATGGTGGTTATCTATATATACCTCTTACGTCATTTTGTCTTAAAGGAAGTGCCCACATCTGTACAGTCACACAAAGCTTTGCTAGAAAGTGTTGATAACACTTGAAGATGCGTTGGATTGTCCTATATACTCCCGTTAGTCTGGATGTTGTCTCCCGTAGGAGAGATCAATAACTGTGTCACAAGAAGTTCAGGTCAACATTGATCCCGATCTCAGGAGAATGTGTCTTGTTTACATTTTATATTATTTTCTTCTGATTAATCGTGCGGCTCGTGTGCAAAACACGATAGTCCATTCTGGGTTACGTGCTGTCTACTATAGAATTAATATTGCATTGGTATGTTTCTGATTGGTTTTACAGGGGGAAAAGTTATATTGTAAAATACTACTCGTTTCCGTTTAATTGTAGTTTTCGTTTGTGCAATAATATCAATAACTGTTGACCTGATGGTAAGACCTATAAATGCATTTGTTTTATAGACATGTTTTCGTTGTGTTATAAAACACAGCAATCAATTAAATAATCGGTCGATCGGTCAGTTGGTTTGTCGGTCGATTGATGGATTGATAAATCGATCAATCAAACAATCAAGGCTATCTATCAATCACGAATCAAAGTCAGTCATAAAAAATGGAAAATATTATGAGTCATTATTTACAGTCATGTTATTCTGATTGGTGTAAAATTCTATATAAGAAACATGGTTATTGTTAACATATTGCTCATATACTTTATAGACGCCTGATAGAGAGGCCTATTAATAAAATAATTTGATAAAATGTATTCGATATAGTTCCATTATTAACACAATGAGTTCAATTAGCCGGCGATTATGCTACGTAACCCGAAGCTGTAGTTAAAAGGTGGCCATGGAGCCAGCAGTGGGCTTCAACGACGACCCTTGTTGCGAACCCGAATCAAAATATGATCAATTCCACATTACATATGACATATGTAATCGGTAAACTATTCAATACCCAGCGGACCTACCCGCCCTTGCTAGGTGGGTAATGAGACGGGCTGCAGCTTCACATGAGCCTATAGTGAAAGTGTTGTGTGAATGAATAACTTTTTCTCACATTAATCAGCTGCGTCTTGTATTGACATAATGAATGTTTCATTTGTTCTTTTCCGACGTGTACGTATGAATATTGTTGCGTTGTACAGTATTTTATTCTTTAAATGTATTTGGTTTTTTGATGAATTAGGCTACTGTAATTTGAGTGAAACCCATTCGGAATTTACCGGTACTAAACCACGATAGAAATGGGCCTAGCATTTAAGCTACTAATCGAGAGGACTTAAAATGAAAGACGAACAACAATTGTTGCTATAGGCCTATGCCAATATTGAAACAATTAAAGTCACCACGAGAAGGACCCCACTGAAAATAAGGGTTGTTAATTATAATTGGTATTCACACCGAATATATCTTCTCCACACTCAGACAATTTTTTTCAAATGTGGATACGGTACATTAGGAGCAATAAAATTAATATCATCTTAGATTATAATCAAGGAGGTATAAAAATACCTCTTTGTTATAATTATTAAAACGAATATATCGAAAACAAAATAGTGATGTGTGTTGCAATTTTTCTGAGGAGTAACAAGGAAAACTACATTGAAATGGAAAACAAATACCCCTCATTGCACCTTACGGGCTGGCTGGCACTGTAGTACATATAGCAAGATAGATTGGTAGGTATACTAGTAAGCGTTCGTCTCTACAACCATGAAACCCGTCTTTCAAATCGGTCTGTTATTTTAACCATAAGACTACCACCAGTTGAAAAGTACAGTATACGTGGGTAGTACATTAATGTTATTGCTATTGCTATTTATTAGTGTTATTGCTCCACTTTCTCTTCGTTATCTCACAGGCTATGTTCCTAAGTGAACGATGGATCTCTTTACCTCAACAATTCTATATTGTACTGATAGACTATTTCCCCCAGATTTCTGAGGATACTTTTTTTGAAAAGTTTGACAATGTCATTTTATAATAACCATCGATTTCATTTTTAGGGAAGCAACAATATTACCTTTACCACATTAACATTTTGTACCTGATCACGCCCCATATGGCTCCTTTTAATTGGCTAGACAAGCTGGATACCGGTTAGTAGTGTTATAGTGTACATAGTTCAATCTCAGGGCAAGAAACTAGAACCTCGATTTGTGACGTCATCCATGCTTTATACACTCAAATTTAAACCGAGGCCTGTATCAGGAAATAAACGGGGATTTTTTTTTTTTTTTTGTGTTTCACACGATTTTGGTCGGTCGGAAATATCAATGTGAAAAAATGTAAGTCTGTGACTGATTTTGCTTTTTGCTATTTTTATTATTATTATTATTATTATTATTATTATTATTATTATTATTATTATTATTATTATTATTATTATTAATATTTTTTCTGGGAGCAGCGCATCTCTAAGATAACAGTGGTCCCACTTTTGCTGCTCCCTGGCTCACCTGATTATTCTTTGTTTGTGAATTTCTGATTTTTTTTGTATTTGTAATGCTTTATATTGTTAATTGTTTTGCCAGATGAATAAAATAAAATAAAATAAATAAATCATTATTAATATTATCATTATCGTTATTATTATTATTAACAATAAGTAATTAATGATAATTATTAGTATTAATATTTAATAGGCCTTTGTGAAAAGAAATGAAATTATTATTGTTATTATTATTATTATTAATACTATTATTATTATTTTATTATTATTATTAAAAATAAGTAATTAATGATAATTATTAGTATTAGTATCTAATAGGCCTTTGTGAAAAGAAATGAAAATGTACTTAGTTATAACAGAATGACAGTATCGGCAATAACGTCCGAGTAGATCTACTACTAGTAGATGGCACGGCCCACACTAATGTCCTTGGTATGCGTCAGTGGACAGGCGAAAGTGCTGATCCCGACATAAAGTGACCCTTTGGGGAGAAAAGAAAAGTTGTTGAGTGAGTTAGTCCATGCCTGTTAGCAATTCAGCCTAGTAAGCTGCAAGTCACAGGTTATTCCCTACCTTTACCTTTCCAACATACCAATTAATGTTACTGGTAATATAGTAGGAGACTACTATAGCTAACTTCATTAGTTCAATATCAAGAATAATACACGAAAGGTGATTAAAAGGACAAAATGGAAGCTCGAGGAACATTCTGTGTTATGACACACCTGAGCTTGTTATTTGAATCGCAATCGAATCCTTTTAAAAATAAACAGGAGAAACAGTTGGCAGTGGCTAGTATTTCCTATTTTCAAAAAAAAAAGTTAGGTCAGGTATTTTAAATACCATTTACAATGTTTGTATTGGTTGTGAACATATTTACGAGAAACCATTTACATAACAAAACCAAATGCGGTAGGCTCTATGTAATTGCAATGGTTATTTTGTACGATTTTTTTTAAATAAAAGGCATTGATATAAATCATTAAATTTAATAAGTGTTATTGCAAATTTTTATTGACAAGAATTGTTTTAATTAACTAAAGCTTCACTATAGTTTTAATAAACCTAATATATCAAACATAGTAGGCGAAACCATTCTTGAATAGGGGTATTTTATATTTTGCTCACCCGTTTATCAACTCCTATGTATTAGTGCATTTGGAGTGAACATATCTAATCTCGTTTCGAAATAATCATGGACAGGAATAAGTATCAGTGACAAAATTGGAGATTTGGAGCTTCCTTCCAGGAACAGAGAAGCTTCCTTTATGGTTTCATCGATGTGTGGAGCATTTGAAAGTCAATATTTCTATTATAGTAAAATACTATTTAAACGCATGCTAATATATTTCAGTGAAAATGAAAAAACAACCCTGTATGTTATTAAATACAAGAGAAAAACTCTCAATTCCAACGCTGTTCCCCAGGTTCATAAAAAAAGGTATTTTATCGTTGGACAATAACATCCCTATTCATAAATGCAGCGTTCCAAAACTGATTGGGCAACTACTTCGAGCTCTCTGGGTGTCTGATAGTGCGACTTTGAAACACGCTAAGCATTCAGCAAGTTTCTGCAGTCAGTTGTGTAGACTCGGACACTGAATAGGAAACTTCGTTTGTCTACAGTGGAGAGGCTTAGAGAGTAGGGATACATCTATACAGAACTCCTTCTCAGCAGTCGCCACCGACGTTTCGAAGTTACTCCTATGGCATATTAAACACGCTTGTGAATTGAATACGTTTTTAGAACAGAGACTTAAGCGAGTTGATTCGTTTGGAGAGGTTCCAACGACAACTTGTAGACAGAAAGTACAAAATGGAACGGAACTTCTTTTGGAGTCGGCACTCGGCCGTACACTTGTTAGCATCCGTGGTCATAACTTTATTTATCGTCAACGATATTTCTAATGCAACAGTTGTACCTTTACCGGCAGGTGAGTTATTTTCACGAATAGCACATTGTCACGATCACATTTATTTTCTTATGCGATTCACATTATAGCTCAGGTGTGTAATTCTAGCCGCCCGGTAAATGAGACTTGTGGCAGGGAGCATAGCATCACGTCCTGTGTTTCAAAAGTTCTAGGGCTATCTTATAATAATAACCTTTTGGTTCCAGCCAAAACGCCTACTCATTATTTATCTGGGTTTAATCCTGTTTATGGATATGCTAAACGTATCAGTGCACCGACTTTTGTATGTTTTTTACAGGTTAAATCAGTTTAAATTTGTATCAAAGGTATTGTTGTTCATACGTGCTTTAGCCTTTGTCGATATTAACCGATTACATTTTGGCGGATCGCATTTTAAATTGATTCGTTGAAATTCGATTATACAGTACCTCGAGTGATGGAATTTTGTTTACTTTCATCAACCTTCGTCTCAGCCAATAAATGTTACATTTTAATGGCACAGATGCAAATGCAATTTTTGGCAAACATGTCATGTAAAAATGTAACAAGTGATTAAAAAAGCTGATTGTCCTTCGAGATGTTATATACGTCTTACGGATCCTTGATGATAGCAAAGTTGGTGTGTGCACTCTGGCAGCTGCTAACGAAGTGTTAACTCCGCCCAAGATGCTCAAGTCCCCTGCATTTGCTCCGGAATGAACTCCCGCGAGAGTCTGCCTAAGTATGGTTTATATATCAGGACAAAGTTCTGCCAGGAAAAGCACGATCTACTCGTCGCCATCTTTTATACAAAACGTTTGAATCTTTACACTTATCATCAAGTGGACCATTTCTCAGGAATAAAGTGAGGTCAATCCTTCTAAACAAGAATGCAATTGACGTATTTTTGCCCTATAACCTATTATGCTCCAGTATTAACTCGCAGAACAATACTGTATTTTTAAACGAGAAGTTTTACCGAGCATTAATCCGAATACAGCACGAACATTACCCGAGCGCGCAAGTTCCGATGGAATGAGACGGTCATACAGAGACCATTGTTTTTTGAGATTTATATTTGATCTCTGTTGCAGATGTGTATTCCTTATTTTACAATGAATCGAAGATTTGTTCTTAGGTCATTACATGAACTTCCTTTTTTGCGTACAATTTTCTTTTAATTTAAGACTAATGAAATTTAAAGTAAACCTAATATAATTCAATCACATTTGAAACATAATAGATTATTTGAAACAATCTTAAATCATTAACTTTTCGAAGATTTTTCCTAATTATTAAATTATTAAATTAATAAGTTAAAATTGGCAGGTTTAAGAGTTGATGTGATTAACTGCAGCCCGTCAGTGCTATGAGTAATTAATTGCTGCGCTTCCATATCAATCTCAACACTGGTTATGCAGTTCCGCCACGCTGTCATTTAGGTTAGTGTCATGGCTAAAACGTTAAGTTACGGCTTCCTTTCAACAATTCTTCCTCATAATCAGCAACAAAATATAATATATCGTTACAACGCATGTTTATTTATTTCATTTTAAATGTATAGACCTACAGCACAACAACAATGTAAAAAAAATTCTCACGAAGAAACGTTAGCTAATTGAACGCATTATGTTAGTGTACCTCCTTGTTTAAATTAACGTGTCTTTTTTAAAACGACAGTCGTACTTTTTGGGCAAAATAAACCAAGGCTATCCAGCGGATACGGTCTATTGAATATATATCCAGGGTCATTACAGTAGTAATATAGTAGATAGGCCTAACAGGGATTTTGTGAGATATGTGAATGAGATATGGCCTTATTGTAGGATTGCAACTGTTTTAGGCCACCCTGGCGTTAAAAAAAAATTAACGAAAATACACTTCCTTGAAGTAATTATGGAAAACACCTAAAAATGCATTTAAACCATTAAGTCGCTCATTATTTAAAAGGATTACATACGGTATGTTATTAACTTCAAATTAGGCACAGATCAAAATTATTATTATTATTATACTTGATATCTGGTTTAACTCTATATAAATAGGCCTGTTAATCATCATCACCACATCACTATCACCACCAGGATCACCAAATGTCTACCTACCACCATCAATATTATCATAACCACTACCATCGTCATCATCACCACCCCCATTATTATCATCAACAACATCGTCATCATCATCGTCATCATCATCGTCATCATCATCCTCCTTCTCATCATCATCATTAACATTATCAACAACATGATCATCATCGCCATCATCTTCTTTTATCATAATCATTATCATCAAATTCTGGAGCCTCGTGAAATAATGTACTATTTTTCAAAAAAACATTCATTTTTCCATGGACAATAAAAATAATGACTCTGAAGGAATTATGTTAAGACTAAGAAGAGGTGGAAACATAAATGGCAGAAATGACATTTTACTTCTTTTATAAACAAAAAAATTAAAATAAATCTTTTTACTATTTACCACTATAGGATAGTAAAAAGCAAATAGTAAATACCCTCACCAAAAATAATTTCAAGTCCCGGACGTGAAACTAACAATGAATTTATTTTGGCCTTATCATCATCCTCGATATCATTACAAACACAAGTGACCAACCATTACCGTCATCATTATTATTATTAAAATGTATGTGTCTGTTAATTGACGAGGACAATTTTATTTCCTTTTTCTACTTTTAAAGTCAAAGGTTATAACGTAAATAGATAATAGATGTTAGTTTTTTTTTTGTTTGTTTTTGCTCACGACAGACAACACATTAAAACAGTTACATGATCTGTCATTCCTATAGTAGGAACATGACATTTGACTTAAAGGTTAACTAGACAATGATTTCTTAAAAATCCCCGGATGCTACACTTGTCATTATTGGACCGTAATAAACTACCGTAGGTTGATGAATATCGGAACGCTAAAATCATATTACTGTACGTACAGTTACACCGTCTAACACAAAAATATTGAAAATATGAATTAAATATGAAATTAAAAGAATGTTGACCATGTCAGTTAAATTCACACTTTGAATGACCTCCTCAATCGCTTATTCACCCAGTTTCCAACGTTATTAATATCTGTTGAACTCTCAAGAATCTGCTCATTGAAAGTACAAGCACTTAAAACTATCGATACCCATAAAGCACGGTAACCGATTGTTTGGTTACCACAAACTACCACAAATTAGCCTTTATATTTTGTTTATTTGCGGCCGTGTCTGAACATAGTACATGCCCGTTAAATTTACAATTGCTTTTGAAAATACGGTTAAAGATACTTTTTCATTGCATTTCATTTATTTAGTCAAAGGAACAATACAACGAACTGACAAACACAAAAGTAGAGAGGAAAAAGCACTCAATTGGCCGGACAGAATTGCCAAAACGTGAACTAAGTCACTGTTATTAGCATTAAAATAGTCAAGTAAATATATCACTATATGTATA
>NW_022684833.1:248706-309811 GCF_011630105.1 Anneissia japonica
ATAATAATAATAATAATAATAATAATAATAATAATAATAGAAATACAAGAATTGTAGCGACACCGCCTGAGTTAAGCTAAATTAAAATGAATTGATAAATTAATTTATGATATATTGTACCATGAATTATATGTAAATACAGTATCGTATATTTTAGGAACTCTTTAAGGTCTATTCAAAAACTGCATAATGCGTCTGCCAGAAAAATATATCTAATTGAAAACTAATAACCTTACCTACATTGTATTAAAAAATTAAATTATTAATGAGTCAGAAGGTCGATAATTTATTTCATCATTTTAACTAAGAAATTAATGTTTTAATTACATTTTTCAGGTTTTTAACCACTGAGTATATATATTTAAATATTATGTATATATCCGATGGGAACTACAGTGTTATAAACATTGAGGTTGATAAATTGATAATTTTAAACCAGCTATTCAATGATTTGCTTTAATTTCTGAGGGGCTCCCACATGTTATACAGTAATAGGCCTATCTATAATTGAATGCATGTGTGTCTGGTGAGCCCTGGAAAATTGGTTGATTATGGCACACATCAAAGAATAACATGGAATACATTTTGAGGTCATAATCATCCCTTAGGAACAACCCTTATGACTTCCGTAAAATGTACAGTACCATGAATTATAAAATTTGGGAATCTGCCTATGAATAGACAGCCATGGTAAATGAATGTTTATTCTTGCTTATGTTCGATGTTCGTAATGTTTTATATTTAGAAATGAAGAACTACATCATGATTTTTTTTCTTAACAAATTTCTAAATTGCTGGACACAAAGTCGCCGACCGATTGCATACTGAAGACACTTTATCTAAATTATATGCTTCCCTTTAACTTTTTTGGGTGCAATTATATCTCATGTGTGGTTATGACATTGCGTCCAGCTCCCAGATGGGCTCGATTGTTAATACATATAGAAGAAATGAAGTCTGTCAGAACCTTGCGTATGTCTCGCCGAAAGTACTAAGCATGAAGTGGCATCCAAACGCAGAGGAAAGCCCAATTAAAATTGTCACATCATGATATATTTTGTTATGGTTATGAGTTTATTGCCCTATATATGCCTATATAATTATAGTACATTACATAATAATATATCATGATAAATAGCTAAGGGATTGACACTTTCCTTCGTCGTAACTAAAAACACCGAACGTTAAGATATACGGTACATTTATACTATAATTATTTTATCTTTATCTCCTATAATATTATTGCATTTTTAAGTACTAAACTATGGTAGTAAACCTATAGATTAGTGCGCATACATTCAAGTAATTTTTATTCCGAGTTTAAAAATATTTAATAATTAGATAGGGATGTAGTTGTAGTAGAGTCAATTATAAGATACGTTTTGATTCGAGAATTTCTAGGGACACGCCCCAATATGAAACCGAGAGTGTAACCTCCGACTAGGCTTCAATCCGACACCCGGGGTGCTCCGACGCAAGGTCAGACATTCCTGGGTGAAACTTAATTTCATATCTCATGGCGTTTTCCCAGACCCTCCGACATGCTCCTATAAGACACTGTATTCATTCTTTTATGAGCACTGCAAACGTCGTACAATTTAATTCCAGTCAAACTGCACTTTCTAAATAATTGGGAAATACAATGCAATTATTGATATAAATTCGTTGACTCTAATTAAATACAGATAGAATTTCAAATAACAACATCGTTTGTATTTTACGTTGTGATTACAGATTTATATGCTTCTCGAAACCTTGCAACCTCTGGCTGTATTTTACCAAGGAGGTTGATTTCACGGAGCGATTTACAGTATTTTCCGAAACTAAGTTATGTTTTTGTTTCCAAAAATTCGTGATGTGCATTTTTCAATTAAGCTTATCCATAAAAAAAAAATACCGTACAAGACTCAGTATATAATAAATATAAGACAACATATATTAAAATATTGTTATTGAGAACTCAAATTGATCATCTTGAACATTATTGAAAAAAAAAACCAATTCCAATTCATTAAGAACGTGTAAGCAGGAGCTTGGTAAAAAGTAGCATTTACAGTACCGTACTACTGCATCGCACACCGTTATTATACTCTCAGTGAAATTGTTTCAAACGTTCATTGTGATTGTGAACATTAGGGTACCGGGAAGCTTGTTTGTTTTTTTAGGTCTATTCCATATCTTGTGAGACATTGTCTAGACGGTAAACACCAGCAACATGATAGTCTATAAAAGGTTCTTGTTAAACATCCTACATTCTCGATGGGGTTTTCTTGTGGTTACTGCGAAACATTTGTATGTTCTGTCATCCGTGCTCTCCTCAGGGACACCAAATTATTATAAAATTAAGGACGGGTTGACGAATTTATCTAATAGGCCTAGTCTGCTGATAAATGCATGCTTAGATGTGATATTTGAATATTTTATGAACGTTGTGAAAATGGGAAGTCCGTGTTAACTCTAGAAATTCGAGATGCTATCAATTTTAAGATGATTCTTGGCAGACTGATTGACTTTATACAGGCCTTGATGTTTTGGTTGAGACGTACTAAGTCAATCGTTTAATCAATTGGTGGCGCCCCGGAATTACTGGCTCCTAATGGGAACGAGCGAGGAAACAGGCCTATAGAAATAGCAATTGGAATTAATGAGCCACGAAAAGGAACAGGCCTATGGAGATGACACCTGGATTCAATGTTTTCGAGAGGAAATCTTTCATTTAAACCTGACATAGGAATCATCCAAACCCTAGTTCAGTTACTGTAAATGTTAGTCAAATGTTGAAAAACATTATACCTATTGTTTAAGATACAAAGATACTCAACAATGCATCTCCGATGTGTAAGAAAATACCACTTTAACCACATTTTTGATTTCTTGTTATGGTTGTCCCCACTTTGAACCCAATTATTTGCTACCTCTCTCATGATCAGTGTGTCTGCAGCCTCAGATTTTATCGATTATGCCTTTATCTTTGTTGGTCGATTAATCATTTCATTACCGTCACCGAATGCATGTATTATCATGTACGACATTCTATGAGGAACATTCGTATCATTTTTATAAACTTGGATATACTGTTACTACTGTATATCAGAAAACATTGAAAAGATACTAGTATCTGTGTAAGCTCTCCCATGTTAATTGATATATTATGTTCTCGTGTAGTAAATTATTATAAAAATATTTGTCAGGAATTATGAAAGAGAACGGGTGTTGTTCGAGTTCTAATTATGTTCTCGTCTCGTTTAATCATGTCATATCATGGAGCACTGTACTGTACTTGCCCTTTTTGATTTTCGATAGTTGAGGAATGTTTTAAAATGATATTCCATATGATCCACGACCTTATGGTGTGAGTATGTGTAACCTAACCTATCTTAAATCAGGTTTACCTTCCATACAAGCTCTGCAATATTTAGTGAATTCATATAGCCTGTCGAGTGATGGTTTCCCACCAGATGTGCTATTCGAATTGCCTTAACCAGGTCGCAGTCATAAGATGCCTATTATGTATATGTTTTCTTGGTTTGGATCAGCATTCGAAGGAGCCTTTCATATTCAGTATTATTTGGCTAGCTGGAAAATTCGTCCATTTTAGGGTATTTAGATTTGATCAAGGTTGGAATAATTGATTTGGAGCAGTCTCCGTTTTACAAGGACAGCAGCTGTCAGCATTGATAGAGAAGATGATGTACTTCATTTGCTCGCTGCATTGCTTGATGTACCGGTATCAAAACATTTGTGAAACAGAAAGGCCTAAGGGAAGGCATTGAGCATAAACAGAACATGGGTGAAATTCAGTATCATAAAAGTAAATACAATTATAAAACAATTATACAAGTCCTGCGCTAGCTTTGGAATTGTTCTCTCTCATTCAGCCAAGATCGTAGATCCCTCCCCTGTGAAAATTGCCAAATCTTCCAACGTAACAAGTTAACGTACTGTGCGCTCAAATGCATTATCTTAATCCCTTGCGATATCAGTGGCTTAAGATATAATCGCCGGAACCGTACTGAAAAGGCCTAATCATAGATATGGAACTTATATATGAAATCATACTAATTGTATATATAAAAAATGGTATATGGTCGTAAATATATTTTTACCACTATGAATGCTTAGAATGAGAGTCACGATACAATATGTCTATACATAGACTATATACAGTACCTAGAGTAGGCCTATTTGTGGTTCAAGGTCATCAGGAGCAAAGTGCGCAATGCCAGAGTATACCTATGTGAATATAGTATATATATATATAGGCCTATATATATATATATATATTATATATATAGTAGAATGGAGACAAGAAATAATAACATAGGCGGTTGACGTTTTTTCAGGATATATACAAATTTATTTAATAACGAATATTTCGGGAGCGCCTGCTCTCTTCTTCAGCGTAATGCCTACTGAATCAATTAACATCAAATTGAACAATTAAAGTCAAATGGTAAACAAAAGATAAACAAAACGATTGGCACAATAGGCGGTCTGGCCAGTGCACAGAATGCGGCCTCTTTGACATAATAATTCGGACTGGATTATCTGTTAGCTAATTTGTTAATGAACGTATAGCCGGCCGCTCAAAATGCCAAGGTCTTTGTTTAGACCCAGTGTATGAGTGTAGAGTCTTAAAACCCAACGCATCATCAATAGTTTTCTGCCTACTGGCAGGTTCACAGCAGTTAATTCCTCCGACTTTCTTTATCATATAATTTACGTTTCATGATGGCACAGCTTTCATTTGATTCCTTCAGGTCATCTAAAAACACTACTCTCTTTCTTCCTTGAGGCCGCGTTTTGTGTATAAATGAATATGCATATACTGTATAAAAATGTAGTATTAAACATTGGTAAATATGCAAATTGAGGACCTTAAACTGAAGAATTTAAAAACAAGAACATTTTGTTTGTCCCAGCAACCCTCTGAAATACTGTACTCTACTAATGAATGAAAAACATATGTATAGTATAGTATATACTACCTGGTTTGCTGTTGTAAGTACAGTTGTTTCACCGAGCATTATAGAGCTCAGCTTCGTGCGAACTTAATATAACGCTTCATCTGTAAAAATAAAATTTAATTTGCAAATGAGCAGCTCCAAATCTAGGTTTTCCTTTCAGAAGACTACAGTATCTCCAATCCGATGCAGGAAATCTAGCAGGATAGTCCACTGTGTGAGAGAATACGAGATCCCTTAATCAAATTAAAGAGTCCAGTCTAGATAAGCAAGGTCTTTAAATCGATATGAAACGGACTCTTCAAAAACATAGGCTTATATTGTGTACATGGTAATGTATGTTCATTAAGTTCATTACCGTTTGAATGACATTCAAGGTTTAAATAAATATGTAATGAGAACCCCTAACTGGTCACGGTGAAAAGTTTCGTTGATGATGAATGTTAGCCTTCGTTTGCGTCAAACTTTAATGTTTAAACGGTAGGCATAATCTTGTTTTCCTTGAAAAGAGACTTAGATATTAGAATAGGAAGTTATATTTGTGTAAATATAGAAATAAATACAGTGAACCACAAGCGTACTATAAAGTACTAATTAACATGCGGACGTGATATCCAACAGAAAACGGTACAACAACAACATGATATATATATATATATATATATATATATATATATATATATATATATTAGACATAAATAATTGTATGTCTATAATGTCAACGTATGCAATTGTTTTACTTTTACATCTGCTTTTATCCATTTATCAATTTAAGAGACATATGTGGAGCCAACTACATCCGATTTACATATTTATATATATACACATGTATGCATCGATTTGCATATACTAATTTGTAACTGAATTGTACCACATATACTAGTATTTGTATAAAGTATCCAGTTTGGGTTTAACAAGATTGTTTGGGTTTAGCAACACCACCGTCTCGACAAAAAGGTAGTTTGTTATTACTGTACGTGGAGGCCAAGTGGTATGAAATAAGTAGGCATGTATGTACTGATTTTCAAACAGAGTTAAATAAATATGTAAAAATTAAACTTCGTACAATATTTGTTTTGTATGAATGATTTGATTAATTGTGCATTTATTGACAATTGATAATAAAATCTCGATTCCTTAATGAATGTTCAGTGATGGAAGTTCATAAATCAGATGTACTGAGGTATATAATAAAATAAAATAATATATAAATCAGATGTACTGAATTATTATACCAATGTGCACATTCAACAGAATCTAATAAGAATTAGGATTTCAGGTCATTGTGCTTCAAAAGATGAGAAGCTCTGATCTAGAAAACTTTAACCTATACATTGTCCAAAGATTTAAATTTTCTAGATCTAGAAAACTCGGGTCTAATTAAGAATATATAACTCGGAATTACATACCTGAGGTCTGAGTTATCAATGAATGTTATCATATACAGTACCCTCCTTCAAAATGATATTCCTGCTCGTTTTACATGGTTTTACATTTTAACTATTTAAATTTATGAAAAATTATTTATTTTTATTGATGATATTTGTAATATTTTTTAATGTAATGGGGGAAACCACTAGATAGTTGATTAAGTTCGCGTTTTGGTTTTTCTCTCTCCTGTTTTTTTCTGGTTGCGTCTGTTTGTTCCTGCCTTTCGTATATATGTTTTGAGAGAAATAAATGAAATGATAATTTCTTGCAAAAGAAGAAACCACTTTTAATAGCACTGGTTCAGGATAAGCCTTACTATTTTGTAGGCCTGTAGAAATTCTGAGTAAATAATTTATCTAACGAATTATACATAACGATGTGTATTATCTGCCTTTAAGTGCTAACGTTGCTAAAGTGGACGTAGGTCTGCTTAGCATATAACAACAGTGATTACAGATACATTTGCAGAGGAAAGTGATAGCTTCCTGCTTCTTAGCAACTACTGTTGTTACGCATACTGGATGATAACAAACAAAAGTGGAACATTCGGACTCCACCACAGTTACAACTTAATTATGTTGAGGGCGCTATTTAATTAATCGTGCTTGTATATATTATAGATGTAGTTATACATTGTAATGTATTTAGATTATATTTGATTCATTTTCAACATGAGTTAAAAACAACAATAATTCATTATGAGACAGAAATGCGATATGGTTTTGTTTTGAGCACGTAAAGGGTGCCTAGATTAGATACATTCAACGTTAGAGTTGTTTAATATTCATTGTAATGTTTACGTGGGAGTTTCATAGTCTGTAAATAAATCAATAGTACATTTTACTAATAGGCCCCTAATGATTTATCTGGAAATTGAGATCAAAATGTATATGTTCTTTCAATGATGCTTTGCATTGTCAGACCTTCGGGAAGTCCTTTGTGAACGTTTCAATTTAGTTTCAGTTGTACACATGTATTATCACCATCTATTGTAGTGTGACATGATATTATTTACTATAATGGGAATTCACCAATGACATATTTATGGACATTACTATTGTTGTCGTTTCTTTTGCTCGCATTATTCTGTCATCAAGATAGTTACTCTTTACTACTGCTATATTACCTTGTAACAGCACATTCTCTTTTGCACATTTAACATTATTCGAATGGATATAATGCCAAGGGAGAATGCGACCCAAAATAGCAGAGATGTATCTGCAGTTCGAATGCAATGATTCAGGCTTGCCTCGCGCCGCCTGAGAATTCCAGTACTTATTCCATACTTCCTTCTGTATTAATTGACGAAATCATACGGGAATGAAATCTTGAAGACTTTCGAAATATCTCTGTGTTATTAATCGAAATAGGCGCCAGCTGACAGGAAAGCAACGATGTAGGGGCAAGTAGGTAATTCTTTAGAAATATCTCGGGTCCTATATAAGAATAAGATTTGTGGTAATGCGGTATCTAGGCTGCTCTCTCACTGTAGTTGACAACTTTTGCTCCTGGATGGATAGTTTATTGATGTTGTGGGACTTCAGAATTCTTTACTGGTCGCAAAGTGGTTGTCAGTGGCTACGCACTCTTCCACTCATCTTTGTACATACAACCCAGAGGCGATTAACAGCAAAGGAAAAATTCAGGAAACAACTGTGAATTAACGTATATCCTGTAAGTCTTTTTTTCGTTGTCATGTGGGGACGGGTTATAAAATTTTGTTTTAAGGGATAGGCCTACTAATGATCAATTACCCGAGACTGGATTATGTGCCTAAACACGCATTTAGGGTGTTACTTACTGGATCGCTTATAATAAAATTCAAAGAGAAACCCGTTAAACTAATTTATTACTGTGATTAAGTTTAATAAAGTTATATTTATGAGTCATGTATAATTTAGTTGATTCAGTTTTTTTTTTATAAATGATGATTAGTACGGTAAAGATATGATAGAATTATTAACAAATATTTCATAGTAGAACTCAACACGAAAACAAAAGAGGTTAATCAACTGATATGGAAATGGCGAATGAGGAAATCCTCAGCTAATCTCTGCAAGGCGAAGGGGCTTTTAACTAGTCTCTTAGGACGCCACAAAATAATTTTGTATGAAGTGATATCAATTGTTATTGTTGAACCTTTGTGTTTATTTATGTGTAGGTAAGATAAATATAGGCCTGGACAACTCCAAATGTTTTGCATTTGGGGAAGCCAAATTTGTTTTGCATTATCAGTCGAAGGGAATCCATATTGCCGGACAAAGCGTACCCTGCAACTAGATTTGTGCACGTATAGGCCTATATTCATATTTATATGATTTGATGTCATGTTTTTGGGGTCATGACTGTAACAATACAAAGAGGAAGATACTAATTTCGACTTCCTTCACTCATATGATATCCAGAACTTCAAACTGAGCACGAACTTCACATAGGAAATTTGTAAATAAATATGCGAGTCACTGCTCTGTAACGAAAAAACTGCTGGATCTCAATTTACTTTAAAATTGGTTCATTCATGAATAGGCCTACATATAGATTAATATTTTAACAGAATGATGACGGATAGTCATTTGAATTCATTTAACGCGTTCTCCGTACCCCGGTATTTCTCTTTCCAGTTACGTCTTCTCGGACCCTCGATTTCCTTCCTGTCTATCTTATGTATGCATCTTATAAATTTCGTAATTATTACAATACGTTATATTTGTGACAGTAATTGAATGAGATATTGTCTAAGAATTCACGTACATTCAACACGTGTCTGTAATAAAACAAAATAGTTGTAGGTCTATAACTCAGTGCTCCATACGAAATCTTAAAAAATACGGTGTCTTTATAAATAAATGCAGGACATTATTACATGAACAATTTGTTGTTATAATGCCTCAAACGAATGTTATTCAATACCGTACGTCTTCTTCCTCTAACAACTGGTTTTGAGAACATTCTTTTTATTGGTAGATGCCGTAACTAGCTATTGGGACAGTTGGTACAGTCCCACACAATTTTTCTAATGTGTCCACAAAGAATGGATTTACATTTTGAAAAATGAGTCAAAATTGTGCAATTCATACATAAAATGGGTCCGCTTTTTTCAAAAATTTTCATATTTTTGGGTAAAATGGGTCAACTTTTAAGAAAATTAGTCCACATTATTTTAATTTACGCGTAAAGTGAATCCACCCAGATATTGTCCCGCACTGTTTGAAAATCTTGGCTAACTGCATTGTTGGTAGGCCTATCAGTATATAGGTAAATGTGCCTGTATGATTCTCTGTAAATCTGAAGTAATACTTGTGATGGGTACTATACAGGCTAAGCCTTAAATTTAAGTGTTACAAGGGTGTACAGCAGTATAAAAAGTCTTAAACTCACAAAATAACCCATAAACCAACTGACTACTTCAGTAGGCCTACACATCGAGGGATTTCGTATCTATTTTAGTTTTTATAAGTTATTATGAGTAAAGAGGTTATGACCTCCGTTTTATAATCTTTCATTTTCTAACCATAATTGGATAAATCAGCAGTGGCAAACTGTATTTAGGTTAATTGTACTTCAGGAAAAGGGATAAGGGTATCCAGTACCCAAGATACGTTGACTAGAATTAGATTGGTATTCCTCCAAGTTACAGATAAGTTTAACATCATACATCTGTCCTAATTTCCAAAACATGAAATGAACTCTATGAAGAAATGACATTTAATTCTAATAAAATAATGTTCGAGATTGTTCGAGATATTTCTGCCAAATCTGACACAGATTCATCGCAACATCTAGGTTGTTCACAGTTAAAGATGTGTCAAAAAACATGCCTTATTAAACTATAACACGCCCTCTATTGAAATATGGACATTTCAGGAATTCTGATTGCACTGGGAAAAATGCATCACGAAATAGTAGAAGAGATTCTGGATTTCTACTTACAGTAGGCCTACGCTACCTACTACCACCTAATCCTAATAAAATTACACAGCTATGTTTTAAGTTGATTAAATGTAATTTTTAATTGTCATTTTTGTAATTATTAATGGCCTTTTAATGTGAATTTTGTTTTGTAATTTTATTGTAATACAAACAAGTTTAGCCTTGTACTACCGTTTTTGTATAGTTTGTACCGTAATAAATAAAAAATAATAAATCATTCATACGGATGATTTCATTTGCTTGGATCTGGATTGCGTGTGGTCCCAAGTTTATTTACAAAGAGGCTCCCAGGTCAATAAACACCTGTTCAACTTGAGGGTAAAAGTGCGTTGTGTAACTGTTAGAATTTAGAGTGAACGTTACCCAGGCAACCTTACAAACGGGTCTGGGGTACTAGGCGTACATCATCCTTTATCTTGATGTTATTAATCCATTTTTGCTGCGGTTGCGGTGTATGATTTGGCGTATTGCCGAAGTGGATATAGAAATAAACCATAATACCATTAAACCAATGTTGTGGAAATTTAAAGGTATAATTTGAGAGTGTCATTCATCTTGATGTTACTAATCCATTTTTGTTGTGGTTGACTTCAGTGTATGATTCGGTGTATTGCCGAAGTGGATATAGAAATAAACCATAATATCATTAAACCTACAGTATGTTGCGGAAATTTAAAGTTATAATTTGAGATGACTTATCAAGCGAAATTTAAATTTATATTTTTGATAGACATGTATTTTTGTTTTCATATCAACCAAAATAATGTTGATAGCGTGAATGGTCCACTGAGTGTGGATTCCCAGTCGTATCAACACAACTTCCTATGGAAGTGTTACGTAATTGTAAGGTGAAATTATTTAGGCCTATTTGAAGTCCAAAAGTGAAAAGTACATTTTTAAACAAGTCCATACTGGACACCATACATAAGTCACCGGCTACGTTAACAGGTCAAGTACCATTTCCTACTACAACTGGTCCAACAAACTGACATAGGAATGAAAGAATTTTCTTGAGGGCGCTTTCTATTTTCCTTTTAAATAAACTATCCAAACGTTAACGAGGTTCTCATAAAGAATGTGAAGTTTCCGGCCATCTAGAGGTGCCGATATTCATAAATGTTCCTACCTTGCCCCAACCATTTTAGACTTTTTTTTTATAAATGATGTTCACTTGCAGTTGAGGGTCCCAATTGATCAGCACAGGATGGATGGACCACCTTCACAAAATATTGTTGAAATAAATAAATAAATAAATACTGTTAAGTATATAATTATGTATGTATGTATGTATGTAGGGGTGTATATGTGTATGTATGTATGTATGTATGCGTGTATATATAGGCTTATATACGGCATATATAGTAAGTATATAAGTACCGAATATAATATATACAAGTACCGCATTATAATAACACCGTCATTGCCTAAAGATGGACATAGACCAATACTTTCTAAGCTTTTTTTTTTAGTGTATTTCAAAATGTAAAAGCGTTGTACTAAAATACATTTATTTTCCTGAATGTCGAAATGAGTGATCATAATACAAATATTTTACTATGAAATAAGTGAGTACGTAGACCCCTGCATGTATTTAACATGCTAACACTAATGCCTATACTTTTAAGGCATAATAAATAATTTGTATGTGAAAATAATTGTTTGTGTACTTGTATATTCAGCTGTCCACTTCAAATATTGAGAAGTTTCTTTCCATTCAATTAGTTGGTCTAGGTGACAGGCTAGTTGAAGTTTCACTTATCGGTCAAAACACATGTATTTTCACACAGCCATAACCGTCTTCCTCTCATGAATCATGTACATGTACTTTTGTAACAGATAAAAAGTAGTTATTTTAGGGTTAAGTTGCCTTATAAAGTAGGTCTAGATCGTTCTTGTTGGTTCCTCTACATACGCCTATCTGTAATCATTCTATTGGACATATATTATGTAGGCCTACATGTAATTGACTTCCGTAAATGTCAATTACCATGTTAAATACATTATGACTATAACAGTATTTTTTGTTTTCTTTGAAATATTAACCATTCAATGGTCGTTCCTGTTGGTAATTAGACACATTATGATAACTTTAAAAGCCATAATGAAATAAAAAATAATAACTATTAAAGAAGATGATAGTAGGCCAAATTATAAAGTACTGTAATTATCACTCTAGGGATAATATTATAATAATAATAATAATAGTAAATATATTATCTTTTAATTTATGTTTTTAATTGTATTTTTTCACCGCCTTTATGTTTTGTAAATATCTACTAATTATTGAATTGGAATTTTATGTAATTTTGCTTGTAACGTGCTGTCCCTATTAAACTATGTGATGATATTGACAATGAATGAAGGCTCGTCAAAATGGTTTTGAAATAGGCCTAGAGGTTTTGTAAATTTGAGTTCGAATTACTTTCATGAAATTCACCTGTTTTACAATTTCTTTTGAACTTTTCACATATACGTTTTATGGTAATAAATAATAATATATCAACTTCAATTTACGATTGTTCTTGAACCATTAAACTCTGGTCTTTTTGGGTCTCAGTAGACATGTCGTTGAGTTCACGTACCGAATCTTAAATTTTTTGTAAAATTGCGTTTGGATGCTAAACATTTTCTTTTTAAATTATTTTTTAAAGATTATTTGAGACATGCATATTAGTCTATACAAAATTATGGTTATTAATTTTTTACAATGTAATTGTACATTGGGGGCGCATTTCGATTATGAATATTCAACACTTTTCAAAATTGTTTTATTTTAATTATTTTCTTGTAGAAAGTATTGTTGTTTATGCTGCTGCATGGACCCTATTAACAGTTTTGTGCCACCGTGATTGAGTTTAATGCTCTTTGTATACTCTCCAAAGAATATTAATCTCTCACAAAGTTGTCGATGCTCATAACGCGTTCACAATGCGCATGTGCTCCGCTACTGAGTGATTTGAGGTCTACCGTACCTAATTTCAACTAAAAAATGAAAAAATTTTTTAAAAAATCAACAATAGCGACTATGGAATAATAACAAATTAAAATACTGTACTGGGTTCTAAGTTTATCTGCGATCGATGATTGGGTCTTGAGGTCAACAAATCAAATAGCGTGAGAATTCGTAAGCGTCTGCAATGATCATCAACGTTCGTTGTATTATTGAAAATGGTCTGTATCCGCTCTTGTCTAGACCCATCAGAGCATCTTTTTCATTGGTAGTTATTGAGTGGGTAATCAAAGTCGAAAGTTCAGTATCTACTGTATAATAGGCCTATTGAATAACAAAAGCTAACCATCAATTCCTGTTTGTGTTAGGTGTAAGTACAGAAATGCATAAATAACTATCTGTCAAATAGAAAATATAAAACATTAATAATGAGATGGTTTTATTATATTTTATTATCATTATGTTTTTTTTTTAAATTGAAGTGCACTTTTTTTTTTATAAGAACAAATTTTATAAGAACACTGAGGCTGAAATTGCTTAAAAGTTAGGAACAAAATAAGAACAAATTGAGGCTGAGGTAAAATTTCAAATGAGGTTTATTATTTTAAAAACCAAAATATTATATCTGTACATTATGTGCAGTAGGTGTGACTGTAATACCATCTATAATACAGTACAGTAGGTGTACCTATCTGACATTTGGGGGCCATTTATTGTACAGTGCATACTGCCGTACAATTAAATAATTTTTTGTTTAAAAGGTGTGTAAACTAAGAACAAAATAAGAACATTTTGAGCCTGAAATCGGCCAAAAAATAAGAACACTGAGCCTGTGCAAAATTTTACTGGTTCTTATTTTAAAAAATTGTAATGGTACTGTAATACAATGTCTCTTGTCTGTACATATTATAGGCCTATATTTATTGCACTTTTTAATATTTTAATTTATTTAAGTATCTAAGTTTGAAGAAGCATATTTTTATTTGTATTTAAACGATATTTTGTGGGGATGGTCCAGCCAGACCTAATCAATTGGGACGCTCATATAATTGTAGTTTTTGCTAACCATATTTTGATTTTATGACAATTGGATATTCTATCAAATTCGTACTATCCTATTTTACAATGTAGCACTGAATTTACTAAAATAAATACAAAATTTTAAGAACGCCATGTCTATTCCTATTGGATATAAACAAAATATTCACACACCTATCCTAATTTACCCAAAAATTGTACATGTAATTATAATGGCATTCCATACTATTAATGTTATTTATAATTTCTTGATATTAGATATCCACAGACAACGACACCGATAGTGATCTTGTGATCATATGTCCAATTCGTCTGATAGATAAAACCGCAAGAAACTTATTCTAAATCTGATATTTGTTTTTATAATAACAAGGTAATGCCCACAGTAAATATTTAATAAAAACCAGAAATCTAGCCCTCGAAATAATCCGAGATACTATACTTTCATATTATTTTGAAGTGTTTTTACTTTGTTTTTAAAGTGTTATGCAGATATGGCTAATCGTGTTGTTACCATTTCAACCAATGAGCTAGTGAATGTCCCCATACACTGCTGATTACTTCAGAGACTGGTTATCACAAAATTTATAGGTGCCTACTGTCAGTGGTTTGTTATTAACTATTTTGCAATATTCAGTACTGTACTTTTATTTTAGTAGGAAACGATTTTAAATTAAATTACACAAGGTGCTATTGGGTTAGCTACTCTAAAATATCTGTAAAATAAGACAAATTCTCGCTGGATTTGCATAAAAGCAACAATTTAAATTAACATTACCTGAGATTGTTTGCACTCTGGCGTTTACTTGAGGTCGTATTTTCTTTAAGATTACCGCATTGACAGTACTAGTATAATCGAAAGAAGTAGGTTATGTTCAAACTGAGTCTCCCTTGTGTAATTTGTCTAGCCACTTCTAAAAATAAGGGCTACACTTTTTTTATATAACCTCACATCTTACAAGCTCTGTTTAGCAACTAATTATTGTTCACCTAATTAGATATAATTATGTCTATGTCATTAATGTTTGTATCTTATATTGATAAACACAGTATTTTGAACTTGCGAACAACAAAGTTTCTTCCAATGAACGAAGTGTTCAATTGGTCTGATTATCGTTGTTCATGATTTTTCTTTTATCAAATTTGGACACGCGAAAACAGTAAATTCTATAAAAGGTGAAAGTAGCTACCGTACGTCAATGTGTTTACTTGACATGTATATTAAGTGTAAACAAAATGGTTTCTATTTCCATATTTTTCATATTATATATACATTGTTATAATTTTGTTAATAATAACAAAATCATAACAATTTATATATACAGTACAGTATATACATAATATGATAAATAATAATATTATTTTATTGCTGCGAAGCAGCCAATTCATATACTTGACAGCAATAGACTAACCTACTCCTCGTACCAACGTCCGCATGTTCGCGCTCTCTAGGCCTAGACTAGCTAGGATGGTATAGGCCTAGCCTTGAAGGGACGAAGGTCCCAATGAAAAACAACGTCGCTCTTTGGTAGCTAACATTGTCTATTTAACATCAGTTGACCTATAGTTGTTTTTTGAATTGTACTCCACAAATCTCAGCCGATACCTCGCACAACTCGAGTAACGTCTCGTATCGTATCTATTGTCGTGACGTCATGGCTCGCTGGCTCACACTTGCGATAGAAATTTTTGAAACTTTATTAAAAAAACCTTAAACCATAATTCACCACTATAGACACTTTTTGACAAAAATGAAAAATGACGACTTTGTTACCCAATGGGAAGTGTTCTAATATAGACAATGGGTCGTGTCTCATATTATTTGTTATATTATTTTTATTATTCATTATTTTCACTTGACTCGCATAAATAATTTTGTTCGAACATGAAAAGGATTATATCATATATATACACTGTGTACAGTTATATATATATATATATATATATATATATATATATATATATAATGCCATATAATTCTAGGCCCTCTTAATATGCATTTGGCACTGGCGCCAAATATTTGTAAATTAATAATTCGATGCGTAATTAGATCATTTGCAGAGTCTTCGGATAATTGTCTGGAATGGTAGATAGTGTTTCTTGTCTTCTTTTAGGCGGAAAAAAATCAGACGATCAGACAGCCCTTAAAATAAGGAATGTTCATAAGGGTTCTTACACTGAGGAATACTTGAAGTGGTGCTTGTTAATTCAGGAGATTTCAGATAAAATCATCCAGCGCTCAGATGAAAATAAGTGTTGGCAGGCAAGTCTTGGTAGCAGCAGCGTCACATTTCCTGTCTTTCTGACACCGTGTTTAAAAAATAGTCAAGGCAGTCAAGTCATGGTTTTCAGATGAAATTTACAACTAGTTTTGAGGAATAAAAGATTAACACATCATTTTCAAAAAATGATACACGCTGCTTCCCGAGAGAGCAATCGACATATTCGATTGCTTGAATGATATAAAACGGTATTTCAATATTATGTATTTATTTTGTGCAAATTTATATGAAGCCATTTTTTAGATAAGTTATTATTATACTAGTTTAAAAAAATAAATAAACATGTCCTACGTGAAAATATTCATAGGAGTGTACTGATTGACCTCATAGCTGACTATAACATGGACACTGTAGTTGTATTGGCCAGATCTGAGTTTTTGTGTGTTGTGATATTTACTGTGAACATTATATAGACCTACTTGCATGTGTCGTTGACGTTTGTGTTTCTACCAAATGTCAACACACCTGTATTTTGTAATGATTATGTAGGTCTGCAACAACGTAGAAGAGTTTTTTGTCTCAATTTATCCCACCACGAGCCTAATTCAAATGCAAAGCTTACCAGCTTGTCATGTATTGCTGTCTGGGTTTGGAGAATTTGGATTCCTCTCCATATAAAGTGATGTAGATACACTGACAATATTTCTCAGTTTGAAATATGTAATTTAATTTGCATTCTTTACTTAGTTTAAAAATAGTTTCTGTTATGAATGATTGGGAACGCTATGGAAAATAGTTGGCATCTATAACGATTCAAACAGATTGTTTCTCATGTGTCGAGACTGTCAATGTAGTTAGTAAAATATGTCAGCATGGATTTAGAAACTTTTATAAGTTAATCTTTACAATGTCAGATGTGGTTGCATACTACTGTTTGACGAAATAACCATTGCGCGTAGTTAAACGCGTATGTGCCGTGTTGCGATCAGTGCATTGTACATTTGTTTATTTTATATAGGCCTAACCAAAATGTTTCGTCTTATTTTTCAAAACATACTGTGTCATTATCATTAAAGGGTATTCTTGACTACAGGCGCGGATCCAGGGGCCATGAGGGCCCGTGCTACCCTCACCCCCTGTAGACAAACCGAAAAATAAAAAAGGGTGACAAATTTGAATTAAAGAGAGGAAGAGCTAAAAAGGGAGTGCACCCATAAGTTCAGTGGCGATACAACAGTGGGCGAAAGGAGAGCTCGATTATTTACTACTTATTGGTGGGGCTGAGGTGGGCGTGGCGGCGTGAACTTCATATTGTGCTTCCCCCACCCCACCCGTCAGAAAATCTCTGGATCCGCCTCTGGATTACTTGAGTATTCTTAGGTAGAACACCCTGTCTTTGGTTGTTAACTGAATGGAAGATCTAAAATAAACGAATAGGCCTACATTATGACTTGTTCGAAGTATCGAAGTACAAATTCTTTGACATAACTAGGACTATGTTGTTCCATGACGTAACAGACATACCGGCTAATAATGTGACCCATTTCTCTGATTTCCCTTGTTCTCATTTTAAGAGCTATAATCACAGATCATATAAACAACTAATTTGTTCAGTATATCCAGACCGAAGCTCCAGTGAGGTTAAAGTACAGGGTGCAAGCAAGGGGAGTCAATCACCACAGCCGATTCTACCTGAGTGATCAGTTTCGGTGACAAATAAAATTCTGATACACTTCTATACTGTGACTGCACCAGACATCAATCATCTGATCAGAATCCCCTAATCATGTTTGGTGACGGCATCATGAATGGTGCTGTCACCGAAACTTATCAGATCTATTAGGTAGAATCGGGTGATCCCAGCATGTTAGGTTTTAGGTAGGCCTATATCACAGATCCTATAAACAATTCATTTGTTCAGTATATCCAGACCGAAACTACAGTGAGGTTAAAGTAGCAGGGTGCAAGAGGGGTCAATCTCCAGCATTTTAGGTTTTAGGTAGGCCTACTTAGATGTCTAAATGATTGAAAGAATTCCAAAAGCAACTGACAATGCTTTATTACAGTACCGTACACTTTTTGCGATCAGGCCCACTATGAGCCGAATCACACTTGAGAGTTACGTCGGCCCAGGGCCGCCTCAGGGCCGGCAATTTTTAAGTGTGAACAATCAATAAATGTTAAGCCGGCCCTGAGCCGACCTAAAGTTAATCCGACTTTTGAGTCGGCTCAGGTCCCGCAATGCGGGCCCTGGGCCGACCCAACTTAATATTTGAACGTAAGCCGAACCTCAGCCGACCCAAGTTCGCTCTGATTGCTCGATTTTGACATCTTATCTAACCACAACATTCATTCGAACTGACTTGCGCGAAAAAACACCATTGAGAAATAAAATTGTTAAGGAAACTGTAAAGTAATTTGTATTTAGTTGAACTATTGTTTTTGAATAAAAGTTTTTATATAAGGTCTCCATGCCTAACTAATTATTACTCACAGCCTCCGTGGGAAGCATAAGCATCATCACAAACCAAGTTGTAGGCATGGGGAATACCACGTGATACAAAGCTGACGCATGGGCAGTTTGACAGATGACGACTTTCTTTTCTACAGTTAAAGAATTCCAGTAGATAAAAAATATATTGGCCTATTACAAGCTCAAGAAACCCCGTTTTTGTATAGCACACATTAATTTAACAAGTTTATATTCTAAAATTATAACACTGTATAGCGGTATCATTTTTTCTGTGAACGTCATCCTCACCAACCACGTGCGTTTTGTGTTCGTAAAGCTGCTCACGTGACCCCGAGGATAGAAAAAAAAACATAATCGTTTGTTTTTGTTATGAGCGAAGCTGGTTCTAAAAAGCGTCAAAAATTGTTTGTGAATGAACCTAATATGAAAATAATTATTATTGCCAAATAGATAAATCTTGATGCTACTTATTCACAATCAGTGTCTCCGGTCTGTGGCCAAACATTGACAGCAATATAGACCTATATAGACAGTTTACAATATACAGGTATGGACTTTCGAAATCGCGAGTCTGGCTTTGCACAGAGTAAAATCGAGCTGCGCTAATTAAAGGCCTTGGTTATTATAAGAATTATGGTCGCCATAGTCATGAAGCAGAATGCTATCCGCTTAAAAAATCGAAGAAGTATATATAAGGACAATTTTTGAAATTAGGTTCATGTTTCGCGCGAATTCCATGTGTTTATGGTTGTGATTTACCGTTCCGCCATCAAAATGCGATCGCCTCAACTTCCTGTCCTGCAATTCATCGACCCGGCCCAAAAGAAGAAGTATGAACGTCCGTAAGGCGGCCCTGGGCCGACTTAAAACAACTTAAAACAAAAAATGTGAACGGAAATGAAGTTGAGTCGGCCCTGAGTCGGCCGTAATGTAAGGCGACCCTAGGCCGGCTAAATAAGTGTGATTGGGCTCTAAAGCGTATCTTCCTATGTCTAGTAGCAGATGTCTAAGTTAAATAATTATTTATTCAAAATAATTTGTCATCACTCTATTAATCTATATATTTAAAGAGGGATCTTCGTGTGTGGAAATGGTGTCTTTATATGCGTACACAAATTAGTTGGCAAAGTACTGGAAAATAACAATGCTGTGGGAAACTATGGCTGGATGTCTCAGAAATATAACCAACCGCTAAGATGTAGGCCTAATCGTAGATTAAGGGCCAGAAATATAACCAGCTTTCTGACAACAGTCCTTCCTCAGTGCCAAGTGCGATAGCCTATTTTGTGAGGGTGTGTTGTGTGGTGAAGTGTGGTCTAGTTAACTGAGTATAATTCGTGACAAAATATTTTTGAAAGGACTCGAACCTGCAACCACTAGACCACAACTAACCATGATATTGGCGCATACTTACCCCGAGATATTTTCTCAAACAAATGACTTTTCCGCTCTCACAGTGGCTATTTGGCTCTAGAAACTAGATACATTTTGTTTTCTCTTTCTCAACAACATTTCTTCTATAACTTTCCAACATTATGCTTAAAACTCCCATTCACTGTAGGCCATATAAGTAGGCCTAGGGTAAGATAAGTTTATCTTTCTGAATCGTTCAAATTGCTCTGCCCCGTATTATTTTCGCACTGGATTTCCTTAATATTTGAAATTAGGGTGCATTATATATTTTATTATTGATAATAAATTTTTTTTTTTTAATAATGTTTTGTGATCATATATTTTAGGGTCAGTTGATTTACTACAGAAGTTGGGCGTAGGCCTGCTTGACTTACCAAATGCAGTAGTCGAAGATGTGGGTATCTGCAGTAGGCGGCCTCACTCCGATGGCACGTATACTGAAGATAAAGCATTTCAAATTGGTAAAAAGGCAAGTTTGAGTGAACCATCAAATCAAGTGTTTCAAGGTGAGGATTTCCCTTGTTTGGTTTTCAATTAACAAAAATAGTGCAAAAATTAAAGATAGGCTTATATACTGCTAAAAGTATGGGAAGGCGTTTTAACAAACAGCATAAGAAATGAATTTATGCATAACGAAGTTTTGGCAGTGTTTAGAATGGTTTAGGGCTCTAGATTATCATTCAGTTAGTTTTTGACAAAGTTACACTAATTTTTGAATTATTTCGTTCATAGGTGAATATGTTCCCGAAGAATTCTCTTTAATTATGACGTTAAAGGCAGATCCTGTAAAACGAAAAGCATTCCTTTTTACTCTATACGGTGGAAATGGCCGGCCAAGATTCGCACTTGAGTTAGGAAAAACAACAAAATTCCACTACGTCGACTCTAAAGGCAATTTAGGAGACAGTTCACCAGTTTTTCCATTTTCCATTGCTGATAATAAGTAAGTTTGTTGTTTATTTATTTATTGCAACAGGCCTACTATTTTGAAAGTGGATTTGTGGAATGTTTCCAGAGTTCCCATTTCAACTGTTGAACTCAACTTGATAGGTGATCTAGGACACAATTTGCTTGTTTTGTTTTGTTTCATTTATGTGGAAGCGGTTGGTGCAACGGTTGTGGCTCGTATCTCAATAATTAAGGTCAGGGGTTCGGAACCCTCGCTGTGCAAGTCGCTTGTGTTCTTAAGCAATGCACTACGGTACGTTTTCTCTCTTTCTACCCAAGAGAATACATGGGTACCGACATAATTATGCTGAAAGGTAAACAGACTCGTTGCGCTGGAGATGTACCGAACCCTCAAAGCATTGCCCAGTTTAGCCAAAACATTAAAAAAAAAACTTAAGAAAAGAGCTAGGCACTCCGGTTTGTGAGCTCAAGAATCAGGTTTTGGCTGTACGTTTGCTTTAAAAGTAAAGTTACAAGTATATGAGTAGCTGGACATTTCAATGTTGTGCTTTTTGTGCCCATGTGAATGATATAGGGAATTTAAATCACGAATATTTCTAGTAACCTCTGAGATTATAACTTTCCTTTCGTTTGGAATAATTATGAACATGGAGTCTTACGTAACCACTGTCTAACTCAGGGATAACCTAATTTAAAATATTATCCCATGAGTATATGAAGGGGGATCCAAACTGTTCAAGCTCAATTAAATTTGCAAAATTGGTTAACAGTAAGGCGACAAGGTGCCGACCGGTATTTAATATAATCACAGAAGTTCAAGCTGATGCTCGGGGCAAATGTAGACAAACTATCACATTTCAGATTAAAAGCCTTAAAAATTATATTCGTTCAATTTATTCATTTTCGTTACTTGAGCGATGAAAGATTAATTCACAAATATCCCACATGTTGTTGCCATTTCCTTAAATGCATAGGTAGACCTATTTAATCGATGGGCTATAGGTGTTTAGGGATTAAAGGGCCAGTATAATATATTGTGGACAGAATTATTATGATGAAGTCGTTTAAAAGGGTCACCTGAGGCTGACGATAGTTATCAAATTCACGGAAATTTTAGCAATATGATTGATTGATTTTCATATGTCGATGACCTTCGCGAAGAATCTACCAATAACATAAACACATTCGAACACGGAACGAATTGCAGAAATCCTGAAATAAAAATCTGATTGAAAATGATTTAAAGTTCTGTCTGAAACCTCATGGCTCACTAAAACGCTTCGAATTCTTGTCCGCGTCCGAAACAACAGTTAAGGTTAGACGTGACCTGGCACTCATGTCGTATACGACCTGGGATTAGCTGACCTAATTTGTGAGTTTTAAGATTAACACAACAGCGAAAAGACAAAAGTTGGATGAGATACTGTATTCAAGTGGAAAGTGTAATAGCAATTGTCAAATTTGGATTAGAAATTTCAACATCTCTCTAAACCATGGGTTTCTGTTCTGTACTCATTTGTAGATGTAAAGAGATTTTTGATTTGTTCAAACATTGTTTGTTGATGTGGTTATCTATTAAATATTCCCGGTGTCAACGATTTTGCTGTAATAGACCAACACGCCATTGTTAATCTTCCCCTTGAGTACACTTAAGCTAATTCTAATCTCATACCGATTATAGTTAATATTACCTCCAGAGAGTCTGACACGAGAAGACTTGGCCCTTTGCCACCAGGCCCTAAGCTACAGTCCTAGTCTAATACGATTTAGCCAAATCGGGTCAAGATTTCTCTGGTAAACATGCGCGCAAGAGTGTTGGTCAACACTGAAATAACTCAATGACCATAACTACAAGATCAGTAATTCGTTAGAACTCGTGTGTAATACAGTAAGTGAAAGGGATGAGCTACTTATGAACAAGTTGTTAACTAGTAATCTACTGTAGTATCAAGCAAGAGAGAGAGAGTGAGGTCCCATGTGAGCATACCAATTAATAGGAGAGTTGAGAGAATGACACACTCTGTGGCACTTTAAATCAAAAGTTAAAATTTAGGACATTATACGTTTAGAAACTTTACATTCGGGGATTGACTACACGGGTTTAGAATTAGTCTGCATTAGGTTTGCTGATAAAAATCAGTGCTCACTTAGGCCTAAACTAAAACTTACAGTAAATAACAAATCGAAAGACCGACTTCTTCAGGATGGGTATATATCTGAAGTCGAATCCATCTGGTAATTGTCGAGTGATATATATATGTATTGAGCACTCTACTCCAGATGATTTGAACTTTTTACTTGTATATATATATATATATATATATATATATATATATATATAATGGTATAGGCCTATATATATATATATATATAGTCATTATGTATGTCTATATCGTTATTAGTTTATTGAAGTGATAATTGTGGAACTGATGTAAGCTATACCTGCAACTTTCGACGTAGGCCTATTAACTTTGAAAGCCATATTAAGTAATTTACGACGGAAAGTAAACAGATATATTTTGAAAATTAACAGACTTTTTCCAATTTGAATGATCTGTTAAGTGACATAATTCAGTCAATATTTGCTTTCATGTTTGAATATCATAATTTCTGTGGGACGAAGTGTCTCCGTACATTCTAGTTTTGGATGCTCTTTCACTCTTTATCGGTTCTTTATCAAATATCAACATATTCAACCTGGATCGAAAGAAAAACAACCTTGATCGGAATAATATGATTTAGTGTTCTTAATTTATTAAGAAATGAATTATAATATTCAATATAATAATGTGTAATCTTAGTATAATATAGGACTGTATATCTTTTATTGCCTGTTTCACTCATTTTGTTTGAGATATTCCATATAGTGTGCCTTGGACATAATTATGATTATTTGGTGTGGCAATTGTCATGTCACTGGGTGAACGTGAAAAATTGTTTTAGTTGTGAAAATAATAACAAGATTAGAACCCATGAGGTTTGATTGAAAGCTGGTATTCTAACCACCGATCCACAGCTTCATAGCGCCTATTTTTTAGTAGACTAGTTTTAGCAGACTACCTTGCATACATTCTTGCCACGTCAACAACCCCTGGAAATTAAAAGGTGTAGCTTCAGTGAAGATATCTGGGATACAGTACCCTTTGATGACGTAATTTTCCCCGGTGCCTTTACCACCTGACCTGCTGGTCACCTGATCATATTTCTATATCGGTAATTTAGACCTATCTGAGAAGCCATCTGAAATTCAATTTCAGCAAATGAGAATAGTTATTATCAATTTCCAACCCCTTGGTGTTTGTCGATTTTGTCCGTTTATAGAGAAACAAAATACAGTAGTTTAACAACTTAAATATCGTATCTAAACATTGACCATCCAGGCGCAGGGGTTCCATTTTATGAGAACACGTACACGATAATAATTGTAACAGGTGCGTTAGAACTTAATGTCAACTTAAAACAACTTGACAGGACGGGCATTATGACCACTAGCGTGTCACTTAGATAAGGGACTCCTGTGTACAGAGAGAACAAGAATATGATAATAGACATATATAACTTGTTTTCTAGTGATTTTATAGGACACAGACTACATAGAATATCAATGTTTAATTGTAATGAAAACAATTTAAAATGGTATGTAATACACCTTTACATTACGACGCAGAATTTGTTTTAAAATTAAATGGCATTTTATACTAAATTATTCTTTTTCATTATGTACGACGCATGCAACATAGTGGCTGGTGATATGAGCATTGTAGCCTACTTATGTCAATAATCAAATTGATTTTGCATAACATGATTGCTTTTATAAATCATATACAGTATTATAAACCTTTTGCACCATGTTTGGGTCAAACGTAAAATATGAACTATATAAAATTGTGTATTAACCTCACTGATGCAGAATATTAATGAAAATTGTTGCACTTTACGATTATTTATTGGATATTGATTAAAGGTGATTGGATGTGAAATGCGACTTTTAGTCCTCCATGGTGTAACCATAGAGGTGTACACGTTCATTGTGCAACTCCCAGGACAAACATTTTTAGGGGAGTGTACTGTAACTTCTACCAGCATACAGAGACCGTACTTTAGTAGTGTATTTTGATTCCGTGGACGTGGCAAGTATGATACTCCGATGTGTTATTCAGTACTAGATACAACTCCTGTATTAATTTCAAGGTTCTCGGGGCAATCATGCTTTGGCGTTCCATAGGCGACTACAGTCTCGGTCTTAATAAATTACGAATAAAATGAGGTGGATCGCAGGTGGTAGGTAACCGCCCGCACTACAGGTGCGCTTTCACTACTTGCAGGGACATAATCATAAATCTTGAGAATAAATTTTATATAAAATTTATTCCTGCATCTCGTCTGTCATTGTAATTGTAATAAATGCATTTCTTTAAATAGATTTTAAAAAATTAAGGCCCTGCAGTTTGCTCTAGTAGGCCTATCGGCAGTATGTGAAAAGGACACATTAAATTATTGCTGAACTTTTTCGGCATTTCAACCTTTTGTCCGCTTACAAAATGTAATTTGGTTTGCAGTTCAGCATTAATGAAATGATCACAGAAATTGTTATTAATATATTACAGTATCTGACTGTATTGGTGGGCGTGCGTTTCCCTTTTTACCGAAACTATAGTTTTTATATTAAAAAAAAGGTAATGCCAATAGGCAGAGATAGGCCTGTGAATGCTACATCGGATGCTGATGATTGAAAATTGTCTGAGTTCCCTGAGTAAGCAATTTTTCAGTTTAATTGGCTAGTCCAATCGTTGTCCTATACTGCTTTGACCACCTGCTTCGGCATACCTTATTCGGAAAATATCATAATTAATCTCCGGGAAGTGCGCATTAATCTTAAAGATATATCAGAGTAAGAAGGCTATAGGCATATTGATGCATTTAATTAAAGATTATTATTATTATTATTATTATTATTATTATTTATCTAAAAACTAACTTTGGGTTGAGAGAGAAAGTAAGTTTACTGTAGGCCTAGGCATATATCTAATTAAAAGTTAAAACACTTTGGTTTATGATGTAAAACTGCACTGTAAAAACAGCGTGGAGGATTTAAACACAAAGCTCCACGTAATGTTGTCCCGTTTTTGGTGACACGTTTAAAAGCTAAGCACGTTTAGCTTTTAAACGTTTTTGGTGACACGTTTAAAAGCTAAACGTGCTTAGGTATTTGACATCATGATGTCAAATACCTAAGCACATTTAATGCTAAACACGTTCCTAAGCACATTAAGTTATGTCTAAACACATTTAGCTTTTAAACGTGTCACCAGCAACGGGACAATATTGCGTGGAGCTTTGTGTTTAAATCATTAACGCTGTTTTTACAGTGTGGTTTGACATTTTTCTATCGTTGTACCCCATGTTTCTTCTTTTAAAATAATATAACTTAATATTATACAATAATAACATTCGCTATATAGTACCTACTACTCCGAGACTGAAGGGAATATGCACGATACTTCAGTTAGAATAAATAATACCACAGGTATTAAAAAACACCATTAAGCAAAAAAAGAAAAAAACAGTCGTCCACAGAAGAGGTTTACATTCTTCGCATAAACGTGCTTTTTCAACGAACATGAGAGTGTTAGTGTTTCACCTCAACCTCACAAATGTACTTATAAACGAACATGACACATTATAATGTTTTAACTCAATCCCACAAATGTACTTATAAACGAAAATGACATCATGTGATTGTGTTTGGTGTGTACCTTTGTGGTTAGTACAAATCATATTGAATTTGCCTCCAAGACTTTATTCCAGAATCCAGGTGCGACAACATACTCGGGGCGGGTGGCTGAGGATAGTTTAGTTTATGGTTCACCCAACTTACAAAATTAACCTCAATTTTAGTAAGCTTCGAAGGATTTCTCTTGAAGGCTTAGTATTGCCAATATATTTTAGACTACATATTCAAATCAACATATAGGCTTTAGGCGAACATTCGTTGCTTTTGAGCCATTTTAATAATTTAACAAGACTCGTTTGTTTCTAGGACATGAGCCTGAAATCGAACTTATTAACATCTGCTCCTGTAGACCTATTTTACACGTTGGCAACAGAACTAGGGCAACCTTCTGAGAGAAATGCTTATTATAGACCAATAATTATGTAATTGTGAGTTATATAAAAACATATTTTTTAAAACCTGTATAGCGGGCATGCGATAAGTTTTGGTGGCGTTTCCATCTGAGTTCTCAGTGACTATCCGCCCAACGCCCAGCGGTAATATCACTCCAATACCATAATTTTATTAATAGAACGTGACCTTGGTGATGATGGGCTCACGGGCATTCTCATAGCATTCATTTCATCTATTTAAAGAACATTCCATACATTAATTCAGAATTATTATTCTTATATACGAATTGGATTAATGGAATGCTAGGAAAATTTGTTTAAAATCATCAGAATTACGTATTCATGTAGTAGTTCACAAAGTTCATATAATATAACACCGCACCTCTTGGGTATGCTAATGCATCAAAACAAATCGAAAACAGTTGCCAAGAAAATGTGCCAAGATTTCGGGTCTCATTCATAAACTGTCGGCCGTATAATCATGGTATAACCAACCGCGAGGCGCCAAACATGGAGAACATGGTTAAGAGTCCTGTCGCGATTGTAGCTAGAGAAACGTAGCTCCTGTTGATACATATGTGTACATAACAGGTTAAACACTCAAACTCAGACGAAAAGCATATCTCGCATGTACAATATGACATGTGTTTTGAATTGCATAAGGCCTGGCCCGCACTGAGCTTTTCATTTTGAAACCATACTTCTTGCTTCAAGATGTTTTTCGATCCAAGGTCCTTAAAAAGTGAAGGTATATAGTAATCCACGCAGTCTATTATTGAAAACCCAGGGGCCTAGTCCTTAACTAAAAACTCATTCTACCACCAGAACACACACAAATGTTTTTATTCTCTGTCCGGTTCTTTAACAAGTTTCTTTAACAAGTTGCATTCAACATGATGCCTATATACAGGTTAATTTTCTTTTCTAACATAACTGTTTTTCAAATACAAAAAGAAAAAAAAATCAATTTATATTTCGTCATTAGAAAAATGAAATATGGAAATTGGCTTCCTATTAAAATGATATACACTCTTTTTTTTTTTTTTTTTTTTTTATAGGAACCAGTAAAATTTTGCCCAGGCTCAGTGTTCTTATTTTTTGGCCGACTTCAGGCTCAAAATGTTCTTATTTTGTTCTTAGTTTACACACCTTTTAAACAAAGAATTATTTAATTGTACGGCAGTATGCACTGAACTGGAATGTAGGTGAAAGTGACC
The DNA here is from genome assembly GCF_011630105.1 of Anneissia japonica. NCBI lineage: Eukaryota > Metazoa > Echinodermata > Crinoidea > Comatulida > Comatulidae > Anneissia > Anneissia japonica. Next base: position 277,380 of record NW_022684833.1, read on the forward strand.
CCACAAAAAATGGCCCCCAAATGTCAGATAGGTACACCTACTGTACTGTATTATAGAGGGTATTACTGTCACACCTACTGCACATAATGTACAGATATAATATTTTGGTTTTTAAAAATATAAATCTCATTTGAAATTATACCTCAGCCTCAGTGTTCTTATAAAATGTGTTCTTTAAAAAAAAGTGTAAACTATGTTGAAGTTTATTGATGCAAATTCGCTTTTCATAATTTCGTATCATCAACAGTACAGAGCAGTTAGCAATGTTAGCCTATAATACGAAATGTTAGGTATTTGCCAATGAACCTTTCTGTTGAAACTTAACATAAGTGACCAAGTACAATGTATTATTTTAAGGTCAGGATTACGCTTTTGTAATTACTGTATCAAGTTCCCACACCTTTGTAATTATCAAGTTCCCACACCTTAACAACAATATCCAAGCGGCGGGTCTTAGTCATTGCCTGTTGTGTTGTCGCCAAAAGGGGTATAACAGTGGCGGATCCAGTAGGGGCATGGGGGTACGACGTGCCCCCTCCCCGTTTTGCCATTAAATTTAAAAAAAATTCAATGCATAGGTATTAATGCTATGTGCTACTATCTATTCTGAACCTGTTGTGCCCCTCCCCCCCCCCCCCCCGCCCCCCCCCCCCGTTTGAAAAAAAGTGATTGTTATAATCTTTTTATGCAATATCACAATGGGTGTGATCAATATTATGGGTTGTGCTAATATGATTATCACATGAAATTTGATACCTGTCTACTTCATATCTTCTGTCTGTTGTACATTTTGTGTGAGCTATATGATACTTATGACTATACAGTAAACACGTCGGTCGACACAGCACACTGCACCGCCACATTTTGAGAGGTTAAAGACGATATGAAAATAACTGTCATGAATACTCATCGAAGTTCTACCCAGCGGGCTAGAAATACCATTCTATTTTCATTTCAAATCTGATAGAAGTATTATTTAAATAAAAATAAGGACATGCCTCTTACTTGACACCTATTTGAACTTTTGTATAATTATTTCAACCAGATGCACAACACCGGCAGTCATCTTCGTTTTATTGATACACAATTGGGTGTCTGTCTTGACTCAGTTACTCATACGTTATTGAAGTCAAACATGAATAGAAGAAACCAAATCACAACACTTTATCGCATCATTCATATCAGCCAAAATAGTCCAAGGCATTTCTTCATTCAAAACTCCGTCGTCGTCTCAAGTTAGACCATGTAATTACACCTATGGCTTAGCAGTATAATTTGAAATTTTATTTAACATTAGGCCTACACCCATAAGCCCGATTCTCGTCATTATCTTCATGAAAATTATGAGGAATAATATAAATAATAATAGACATACAGTAATTATGCTTCGTCATTTTATAATATCGTATTATTTTCATCACTGTCATCATCATTATTGGGCCTATAATAACAATTATTAATAATACAGTTATTATTTATTACCGTATTACTACTATTGTTGTTATTATTGCGTGTGTATATTGCGGTTAAATTGATCAATGTATTTTAACCTACTTTCGTTTACCAGAGTTGTAATCAAATCACATGGTTTATAAAGTGATTATCAGGGTTTCCTATTGGTGGATTTGTTCGACCCACAGGAAGACTAGCATGGTTACTAGGCAATTGTTTTCATTCTGTGCCAGAATATAATATTTGAGTGCACATATGGTAGCTGCAACTACGATACTTCAAAAGACACTCGTGGGTTGACAAATTCGTCTGAATTATTTAAAATTTAATAAATATATCTGAGAAATTGTTTTGAAAGAATTTTGTCATTTGCTACCTAATAAAAAAAAGTCTGCATATCTTCAAAAACTCCACACCTCTTTTTGATAATTCATTTTTTAATTTGTTCAGACGTATTGATGTGGAATTTCTTTTTTTTTTCTAAACATAACAAGATTTGTGAATAACCACTGATTGGTTTCACAACATGCCCCAAGTTAAACTTTCGACATATTCTGGGTCGCTGCTGGAGACTCACCATATGTGATACGTTGTCGAAACCTTTTTTTCTGAATTGTTCGTTGATTTCATTGATGGATCAAATTTGCATCGGTATGTTGTTGTGCGAGTCTAGGAAGACAGAGAAAAGTAAATACATCTATGCTTACTTTTATATTTGCCCGAGGTTGGATGTGATTCCATCGCTATCAGCCACATTTTATAAATAATATCTAATATGACCTTTGAAATTTTCGAATTAGAGTATCATTTATCCAGGAGCACTTCAAATTGGTACTTCAATAGTCCCATTATCTGGGGAATTCCTTCACAGTGAATGTGTTACAGACAACGTAGTATGATTTTCAGAACAACTGCTCCGGCGGAAAAAAATTTTTTGATATGTTGTAGAACTGGTTTTTCTAAGACAGAAAAAAGTTGTTTGACGAAAAACTGGGGAACGGTGAATGAGATACAGATTTTTTAATATTTAAAAACTGGGGGAATAAGGTGTAAAAATGGGTAGTTACGCTCCTTTTCCCCCCAGTTTTTAAATATTAAAAAATCTGTATCTCATTCACCGTTCCCCAGTTTTTCGTCAAACAACTTTTTTGTGTCTTAGAAAAATCAGTTCTACAACATATCAAAATTTATTTCAGTTAGAACATGGTTGGAACAATTAGCCTACAATAACATTCTCTCGATTCTCAGCAACACAACAGTTCTCCTCAGAACTATCATAACAGTGTTCACCGAATACATTTATTAGCGTTACTTCGCCATACGAACCTTCTATCAATATTATTATTTTCAGACATATTATTATTACTATTCAATATTACCTGCCTATTATGATGATTATTATGATGATAATAATAAAAAAATATTATTATTATTATCTTCATCATCATTATTATTTTCATTTAGTATTGATTTTATCATTTAGTATTGATTTCATCATCATAAGTATTATCATTACAATATTATCATTATTATTATTATTATTATTATTATTACCACCGGTACTACTGGCATTATTATGTCGTTGCTATTGTTATTATTTTTTTTAAATATTATGACCATAATGTTGTTAATTCTTATAATTATTCAAATAGACCCAACAAGACATTTTAGGTTATAGTAGGCCTAACAAGTAATAGTTCTTTCAAGATGATGCAATAGGGCCTATATCCGTAACTGGAACTTACGACATGCCTAAATATGGTAATGATGACATCACATCATGACCATATATAGGCACATCATGACTAATATAAAAAAAAATATGTTGTAATTGTATCCTGTTAAGAGGAAGTGAATAAATGTTTGATTGATTGATTGATATATGGCCATACAACATGTGTTTTGAAAGAAAATTTGATAATCTGGACTAAGCTTAAGTTGTGAGATTTTCTCAAAATATATGGTATATTAACATTTTTTTCAGATAGTTGTAATAACAAAGTTATTGTTGCGTAATATTTCAGATGGCATCGAGTTGCATTTAGCGTTAGAGGACAATTGGTAACAGCTATACTAGATTGTGAAGAACGAGAAACCAAGACATTAGCACGAGAAGAACCTGCATTGATAGATACAGAAGGAATTACAGTATTCGGAAGAAAATTAGGCATCAAGGAAGTGTTCAGTGTAAGTACTGTATGAAGTATGTTATTACTTACACAGACGTACGCACCCGCATCTACACATAAACGGAAACACCAACACGCACTCGCGCGCACCAAGCGCGTGTGAGGATGGTGATGACATTTTAATTATGTAGGCCTATTTGTTAATTAATTACCGGGTAATAAGTTAGTGTGAATTTGACTAAACTAATACAGTACCCAATTTACGCGTAGACGTTGTAAACAATTTACTTTAAGATATTACTAAAAATGTAGTGGTGGTAGTAGTTGTCCAGTGGAGGTGAGGGGAAATTTTTGTAAAGCTTTTCAAAAAAATACTATACTAGTTAATACAATTTGATCAAATACTATTATTGAAGGTGCTAGAGCTCACATTACCATGGGGCTCTGGGCCAAGAGTCACTCTGCTCGCACATTCTTTCCCCCTCCCCCTTCTTAACTGGATCGAGGTTAAATCGTGGAGTTAGTTATATCCATAGTTTAAATGGGAATACGATGCTTCAGTGTAGCTAAACCAAATGACTACAATTATTAACAGACGATGGGGAAAACCTAGTAAGCGTAAAATCAAACCATCTAAAATTGCACCACATCGTACAACCAAAACACCTGTCAGGTCGTGTACATAACCTACGGCATTTATAATACTTAATTCAATCATATCATTTCTCTCTGGCATCTGTCTACATTATGCTCGAAAATTACAACGGTAAGCGGAGAGAAAGCGCCCACTCGCAGTCAGTCCATTCTGCGATGGGCTCGATGAGAACATTTTCAGTTCACTTGAAATTCATTGGTTTAATATTGTAATATAAGCATTTAAAATGTTATCTAATTTGTTTATCCTATCGAACATAATAGGCCACATGTTTAGATAAACCTAAGCATTTAAAATATTTAACATAAATAAATATGACTGTGTCCATATATTTATTAAAAGCTAGAATATAATTTCTTGTAAAACTCAAACAAAAAGAAAATGATTACTAATGTTTTCAAAATTCAATGAGCCAATGATGGACTCTAAACGTACACATTTTTTGTTATAGAAGAACTCATTTTATAAGAACACTGAGGCTAAAATTGCTTAAAACAAACAAAAACAAAAAACAAATTGAGGCTGATGTCAAATGTCAAATGAAATTTTTATTTAAAGAAAAAAGAAAAACCAACAAATCTTATCTGTAGGCCTACCTTATTTTTGCAGTTGGTGTGACAATGTAATACCCACTATAAGACAGTACAGTATAATATATTGCTGAATAATTTTCTGTGTTTAAAAAGTGTGTAAAAATAAGAACAACTAAGAACAGTTTGAGACTGAAATTGACCAAAAAATAAGAACACTGAGCTTGGAAAAAAAAACCTTCAAACGTACATCGCTTTCTTCAATATATTTTGTATAGAGGTTTTGTAATATAGGCCTAATCATTTGTTTATTCGTTATCGGTGTTTAAATTACTTCAAATTGAAAAGACATTTTGTCGTTATCATTATTTAAACTACAGTACTTACAACTATATCATTCGTACGACATCTAGCATTAAGCTGAAATTTCTTGACATGTAATTAATAGTTATAATCGCGAAAAAATAATCTGTGTTACAAAGATCGATTAATACCCAACAGAGAAAGGTCAGAAAGCTATTTTAAAATCAACGGGTACGAGAGGAATAATTGATTACTAGATCACGATTTTACAAATTGTAATATTTAACCACTGTTGACTGATGAATGCCGATATTTTCCCACCGGCCCATTCCGTTTCGACCAGTATGCAGCTTTGTAGCTACGTGCTGTGTAACGTCACGTGGAAATATACTACTCTATTGAACTTTGATCCTTTCTCGAAAAACTTCAAACTATTTTTTGGCACTAGGCGACTAAAAAAGTGTCACCATGGTGTCATGTAACAGTTATCAGGAGAGTTCGACGTGGGTAACAAAGTTAGGCACGCGTTGCTTCCAAGTGCTTTTATATCGGTATTATCACGCTACTATCAGATTGGTATTACGCTACAAAGTATCAGATTGTTGTCTTCACTGCGAACTTGGCTACATCTGAAGAACAACAGCGCTGAAAATTCATCGATCTACAGGATCCTTCTGTTAAGAAATATAATATTATAAATAACACACGATCTAAGTCACAATTCATAATACTGTACATGGTTACGAGATTACTGCGAGATACGAGCAGCGCATGCGCAAGTCAATGAGCTCATGAGCGCCACGAGTAATCACAATAATAATGTAAATTCTTTTTAAGTCAACCAGAAATACGTAGAATTAATGAATTGCTCCACTTCCATAAGCCTCCAGATGAATTTCTTGAGAATATAATTAAATATAATAACAGTGAATATATAATCTGTTTATTTTACGAATTTAATAATCGTTCATGGTTTTTTTTTTTTTTTCCGAGAGAGCATCTAGACAGGTGACCGATAATGATTTGATTAATAAATCAATACTGTATCCGGACAGACCTTTGCCTAATGATTGATATGATAAAATGAAACGGACAATTTTCAGACATAAAATCTAGATAAACCTATTTTAATCGGGAATTCCAACATAGATGTAGGCCTATCTACCTGACGATTTACTGGCAGAAACGTTCATTCATCCGACATTTATGTTAAAAAGTTAAAATGCAGGTGCAATACATCAGATTATGAAAGTTTTCTTATAATATTTTCAATCGGATTCTTTATAAAATTGCTCAATACAGTTGAACAGTGGCTGGATGATTGACACGTGTACGATTAGAACAGAGAGGGGCTAAGTGCTCATTTTCCGGTGGTTGTGATTCATCGAGCATTATTGAAACTTAGTTAAGCCTTATGCATACACAATGAGCAGATTTAATATAGGCCTATCCCGATATTATTGTCACTCGTCGTATATGTTATATCTTCTTTTCTGAATCGTAACAATTGTAAGACAAATTTTAAACTTTTTATTTTTATTAGGCTTATTGGTCTATGGCTATACACAAAATATGCATTTCTGAACATTATTCATACTAATCAATCAATTAACAATAGTTATGCATGCAGTAAGTAAAGATCAATTGAAAAATCTTGCCCTAACTTAGAAGGTTCGGGAATGCAAAGCAATTTTGTGAATTCCATACACTTAAATGTAATTTTCAGGCAATATAAACTGGTAAAATCCAAAAGCGAACTTAATCGCTAACTAGATCTTCTCTTAAACATAAAGACGAGCTGCCTACCAACATCACGATCAAGCTAGTCATCCAATTATTTTAAGAAACTGCCTCATATTTTTTAAATTGCCAATAACCCGCCATCACCTTCTGTTTTTTTTGTTGTTTTTTTTTTCAGGGGACCGTACAACAACTGCTTCTGATTCCAAACCCAGATGCGGCGTTTAAACTATGTAGCCGGTATTCTCCACCATGTTCTGAACCTATGCCCAAATTCACTGATATGCCCGCCGTGCCTACCCCAGACACCACAGAGGTAACGTTACTCACCCATCTAATCATTGATTATATGGAATATTTAGTACGGATTCATTCATTTGTTTGAATTTATTTAGCAATTACAATTTACTAGGCTTTTTATATACTGTATTAATAAAGCGTTAAAACAATCATTAAACATTTATATGCAATGTTGTTATCACTGTGTGTATACATTTCATTAGGCCTACTATGTGAAACCATATGTGTGTATACAATTTGCACAGTACTATTCTCTATTGAATATCTTTGATGACATAATGCTTTCCCAATAATGAATGGATGAAAAGAATGACAGGAGACCTATAATACAATAATCCGTCCAATTGTTCAGAGTACTCATAGGATAGACTTTAACAAGTTGAAAACAATCAATCCCCGTAACGCTTATAACTACTCCATTATATTGTTGTCTTGAATTTTTTTTTCCCAGTCTAATAATAATATTGATGAAGCTACAGGACGAGAGTTTGCACCTTTTGGTACAGATGGCGGTGGAGATACCGGATCTGGTGTTGGCCAGCCACCCGCTCCAGGACCAGGATCAGGACCAGGATCAGGACCAGGATTTGGAGCGGGAGGTACCGGTACTTCCTCATCTGGAGTCGGTATACCAGTAAGTGATATTAAATGTTATCGATTTATGTAATTTTTCTGTAGGAAAAAAAATCCGCCTGTGCATCTCAGTAAAGATCTTTTTGTCTGGATAATAATATTTCATCAGATCGGAATAATCGAAAGTGAACAATTATTACTAACGATATTTGATAATTATAATTGATACTAAAAATTCAGTGGGGAAATAGATTTTTGTAACTGTGTTATTATGTAACATTTTCATATTTATCAAACAAAAACGAATTACTCATGTCAACGTTATTTGTTTATAGATTAGAATTACGATGAATTTGAATTTAAATGAGTAATATTTAAATAGATAAAGAACTTTCCATGGTCTCATTTTTTCTATTTCATTTTTTCACTTTACAGGGACCTAAAGGAGCTAAGGGAGACCCAGGAGATTACAGAATCGTACGTAGTCATGCATATTTAATTCCTCTATGCATACAATTAGGCTTAAGTTAGCAATTCTTTTTTTTAGAAAAATATATTAAGCTTATTTATAATGTTAACATTGACCAAATCATAATTGTAAAATTGGTTATTCTCTTGCAAATACGCACTCATTTCATACACATAGACTACACACTAAGCGTACAAGGCGCTCGATAAAAACATGTACCGCACATAGAGAGCTGAGCATGTTTAAAGAGACCAGGAGAGGCCTCAAAATAGATCACTCAAAATAGATTATCGTTAACTTTGAAGATTCACCGTTAATTTTGCCTGCATTCTTGAAGTCCTAATATTATGCCATCTCAGAGGTTTATCTCCATTTTATTGGATTTGTTTTACTCTCTAAATGCAAAAAGGAGCGAAAGAAAAACAGCTCACTTAGCCTAAGGTGCTCGCTTTATGGCAGGTCCCCTGCAGGGGCAGCGCCAGCGGGGAGAAAGGGGCTTAAGCCCCCGTCGGTCTGGTCAAGCCCCCACCCCCCATCGGGAAAATCTCGGGCAGTCGGATCAAAAAAAAAAAAATACGGCTAGTTTTCCCATCCCAGTACTGTACTGCCTATGTCAAGCCAAATCTGTCTCAGCAATCGGTTCGTCTGGGTCTGATCAGTCAAGCAAAACATCTAGAAGTCCCAATTTTTTTTTTTTTTTAATCTCGTTTTGGGAGGAGGGGACACCCCCTCCCATACCTATAGTTTAGTTGTACCTATATGACCGACTCTTTGAGTCTTGCTGTAAGAGCAACCTCTGTCTCTTATACACATCAGATGTGTATAAGAGACAGTCTTAGCCCCCCCCCCCACCCATAAATTATATCCTAGAGCCGCCACTGCCCTACAAGCCTGATCTTGCTTATGCAAAGTAGGCTATTGTCCACAAGTACAGGCCTAAAGTTAAACAAAGTTTAAAATATCAAACAAAAACGTTTGTGTTCGTGCATATTTCAAGTGCTTTTAGAAAGGTCCTTTCAAAAGTATTAGTCCACCAGAAATACGGATTTGAAGCACCAAAGTTGGACATAATTGCAACAAAACGTTTTTTTATGAATATATATAGTTAAATTTTATATCTAAAACATACAAAAAGTTTACCAAAATATACCCACGGGAAAGGTGATTTTTATAGCAAAGAAAACTGAACTATTTCACTGGGCTTATACGCCTATAGATTAGTTTACGAATAAAGTCAAGTGTCCTAATAGCCTAATGTTGAAGAAAACTGCAACGCATAGACTTACACTAGTCGGTTTTCTGCGACTAAATGAAATTATCTTAGTTAGCAGCAATTATTTGGTCTGTCATTTTTAGGAAAATAAGTATCAATTATAAAACATAAACGTCGTCTATCCGGAGTCGCTGAAATTGGTTTTTGTGGAAGTGGTCAGTTTTTCACAGTCTTTAATAATTAGGGCAATATTGAATGCGTAAAATGCAAACCAACTTTTGAATTCGGTTGTTTGCGCGCCACATGGCCAACTGAGCACCAATCAGCTCGTAGCTTCGTATCTTGGATCCTTCATCAACGCCAACAAAGGGCACGGGCATATAAAAGTAAAATAGAAAAACTGTTGAAACTCAATGAAGACAATTAAAGCCTGTCTCTTATACACATCTAGATGTGTATAAGAGACAGGGTATACATTAGGCCTAAATCCTTAATAATATAATGCACGTGAACGTTGATCCGTGCACTAGGGTACTCCTCTCACAAATCGTCCTCTTGGACTGTGGGTTCCAAGTTTAGAGCTTTGCGACTCACAGCAATGAATATAGGTCCTCGATTAGACATCCGTGAGGAGAGAGGTGTGTAGAGAAGGGATGGGGCATAGCTCCTGTCGGGAAGAAGTAAATAGTTTGTCAAGGAACACTGCTTTGAAAAAGATTTTTTAACCATCTGAGAGTGCCATTTCCGAGCGTGCCTTCTTGAAATTTGCTCACCTCAGCCCCAACCATGATGGGGCTGAGGTGGGTCTCGACTCCCTATTGTTCCCCCTCCCTGTCAGAACATTTCTAGATTCCCCCTGCAGAAAGGCTATTTAGAAATAAAGTTACAGCAAACATTTAATTTGGGTCTATGAAAAATCAAAATTTATTGATTATTAAACTCAAATAATTCAACATCTCAACTACTCATTTAGTGAACACTAATTTAGTGAACATGTTGGCGTCATGGCAGATATACTTTAAAATTAGCACTATTAAACCGTAGCAGGCTGGGTAGTAATACTGTAATACAAACAAACAAAAAAACACGAAAGGTGACCATACGTACGTATCTTGTATATAGTGATACAGGCCCGTAGCGTGGAGTGTTAAGGGGGTTACGACGAACCGCCCAAAAAATGGAGAAGGTCCGCATTTAAAAACAAAAAATTGATAGGCTATTCGTAGATATATTTACAATGTTCTCCAGAGTATCGGAGATCATACAAGCCACAAATTAAGTCATGCTACGGGCCTGTGCGTGATATGTTTTGATGTGTTTTTTTTCACTCTTTAAGGAATATTTACCTGGAGTCGTTGGACGAATTGGACCTGTGGTAAGTCTTTCTAGATTCTGTTATAAACGTTTTTATCACCTCCCATAACTATACCAATGAATACACCAGTAATGATTTAGTTTCTGAATAGCCTATACGTTTGAATTTATAAGTTCATACATCACAGTACGCCATAATCGTCTGCAAAAAATTAATTGCATATTCAGTAGGATTGCAGCAATAATTAACTTTATCAATCGTAGTAAAAGTAAATTAAAATTTGCTTTCATTTCTGCCAGTAATGTTAAACTAATAAATACAAGTTAGTATGTTTTCCTGGCTAATTGAAAGACGTATGTCCCAATACTTTCTTATACAACAATTATGGTGATAAAACTAAGGATTTTTGTAGTAAAGCGTTTGTTTACCTTTGTTTGGCGTTGACGCTACATAATATTCGAAAATACTTCTACATGAAGTATAGGGATGTCTGTATAATAGAGCTAGGTCCCTGGATGTAAAATATACCAGTTAAGTATAGGCTATAATGAATTTATCTTTTATTGTTTATTATAGGGCGATCCTGGACCACCTGGACCACCCGGACCATATGGACGACCAGGACCAAAGGGTGACAGGGTAAGTATGGTTTCAATCATAAGTAACCACATTTTTTTTATGAATCTATTATCTAGTCTCTTTCAGCAATTATAGATTAGTTTACGAATAAAGTCAAGTGTCCTAATAGCCTAATGTTGAAGAAAACTGCAACGCATAGACTTACACTAGTCGGTTTTCTGCGACTAAATGAAATTATCTTAGTTAGCAGCAATTATTTGGTCTGTCATTTTTAGGAAAATAAGTATCAATTATAAAACATAAACGTCGTCTATCCGGAGTCGCTGAAATTGGTTTTTGTGGAAGTGGTCAGTTTTTCACAGTCTTTAATAATTAGGGCAATATTGAATGCGTAAAATGCAAACCAACTTTTGAATTCGGTTGTTTGCGCGCCACATGGCCAACTGAGCACCAATCAGCTCGTAGCTTCGTATCTTGGATCCTTCATCAACGCCAACAAAGGGCACGGGCATATAAAAGTAAAATAGAAAAACTGTTGAAACTCAATGAAGACAATTAAAGCATCTGGTCAAAAGTTAATGTTAAGAAGCAATAGAAACAAATATCGATGTGTAAGTAAAATAATGGACCGAGTCTAAGCAGTGCAGGCCAGTCTTACCTAATACAGCTGTGGCAACAGCAAACCATCGACTGATGTTGGCCAGGCCCAGCTAGGCCTAATTAATAAGGTAAGGTAAGGAAGGCTAACCTAATCAACGGTAGGTACTTTTAAAAGGCACAGAGCCCTAAGCCTAGACGATTGTTATTCCTGTTCGCAATGCTATATTGAAAAAAAATAACTGAAAGCCAAAAACTGACTGATATTTTTCAGAATTTGTGTGTCATTTTGGTTTTTATATTTGGTCGAGTTATCAAACTTGTTTTTGCGGCGCAATTGAAGTGTGTGCTAATGTGAATCATAGGCTAGGCCCCTAGCTGGAGTAATAATAAAACAGTTTTACTAGTTAACTTATGAGAATAATTGTGTATCTTGTGAGTAGTGTCATATTTGTACAATCTTTTTTGTCTACTTTATTTGCAGGGCAAGCCAGGCCGTGATGGTCTCAAGGGACAAAAGGGATTGGATGGACCTCCAGGCCCAAGTGCTTATGTACCTGTGAGTGATGGCAGCTTCAAAATTCCAGCAACAGCTTAAAAGCTCATGAATAATTAAAAAAACTGATGAATATGTATGATAACAAATTCACAGAGAATATTAATAATTTGATTTTTTATGATTTCTAGGAAGCATTTGTTATGATGATGTCTGATTATGCTACTCAGCAAGGAAAAGGCCCAATTTCACCTCAGAATCTACAGTCTATTCGAATTGCAATGGAAGAGCAAAGAGTAAGTGTTTTTCTGTATCAATATTGAACAATCCTTTAATTGTTTTTTTTTTTAAACCATTGAGTTTTAATCAGTGATGGCTCTAGAAATTTGCCAACAGGGTTTCTGAATCAAGGGGCGGACTTTTGATCATTTAAGACTACATTACCATAAAAATTAGAATGTTCTATTTTTGTTATTATTATCAATATTTATTATTGTTATTAATGAAAGGATATCTGACAACAAAATATTGCTACAATTAGCGTAAGTGTTTCTATTTATTCTTCCTCAGATGGCAATGAGAGGCCCACGTGGACCCTCTGGATTATCAGGAAGAAGTGGACCTATGGCAAGTCTCTTAAACTATTTTTTGTGGTTATAATTACTGGTTAAAATGTTGATACTACAAGCAGGCTACTTTCTTTCTGTGGTTATGTTGCTACCTGTGGGAGTTTGCTATTAGATTACACATTTACATTATTGACACTCAAGCCGGGTACTCACTCCATTGTATGACGGCAGTACAGTTGTCGCACCACAAATTTAACTCCGCTCCCTGTGAGCGATAGACGTCGCGGCGCCGTCTGCTGATTGTTCGGTGGCAGTCTGAACGGATTGTCATTAAAAACAATCAGGTGCGCGCGCGCTGCATTCTTTATAGAATCGCGTCGGCTGACGACCGTCGTGCGCAGTAAATGCCCGGCTTTAAACAACCAATGAAAAATTAATGAACAAGAAATGTACTAAAATATTTATATAGTTATGCTATAAATAAAGGTAGGCCTAGATTTAATGGGGCTACACTGTGCTTTGGTGGTGATTAAATATTGTTCTGTTTTTTGTTAATGTTGATTTCTATTTTTATACCTCCATGATTTAATTGATGGTCTCAGGGTCCACAAGGAATAAAAGGAAGCAGAGGGGAAGAAGGAGACCGCGGAGAGTTGGGCCCTCCAGGACATCCAGGACCAACTGGTCTGTCTGGAAAACCTGGTAAAAGAGTGAGTGTTTAGCATAATATAAAATATTCATCTTATTTTCTTTCTGATTGTCTTGGTGACTGCTAATCAGTACGACGATTGCACTGAAAACACTAGCAATTTTATGGAAACCAGGCTTTATGTTAATTTACTTTGAGGTATAGTTTTTCACTTTGTTTGCCAAATACAGAATACAGAACTTTTATTAGTCTTGTGAAAGTAAAAATACAGTACAAGAAATTACAAGAAATTTGTGTAAAATTAGGATAAAAATCTAGCCTATGCATTAGTGAAAATAACCAGCACAGTTTATGTTTATTGGCGAGAACAATGTTTATGTTAGGAAGCTTTTCAATTGTAAGCTGATGTCTGTACATAAACATTATACCAAAGCATTAAAACTTTCTCATAAATATTCCAGTGTATTTAGCTCATATAGTATTTTGAATAATTAAAATATATATCTATAAATTAATTCATTAATTTTCATTTTCATTTAATAACACATTTAAAGGTAAATGTGGATTGTATATAGTAAAATAATATATAGGTTTTGAAAAATATACAAGTTGTTAATTAACTGTCTGTTTAATATGTTTTCTCTACTATTAATTTTTCAGGGCCGTCCTGGAAATGATGGGCCTCGGGGAGAATCAGGTCCAATTGGTTTGAAGGTAAGAACAAAAAGCAATACTGTAATCGAAATTTGTAAAAAACTTTACAGGTTATTATTTAATGATAAATATTATGCAGCTATTTTGAAACATGGTTAAGTTTGGTCTGATGAATTAACCAAATGAAAAAAATTATTCAAATGAAAATGAATTACCCAATATGATACCTTTACCCAAAATGATACCCGCTAATGAAACAGAATTACCCAAATATTCAGTTTAATTTAATGTTCAATCTTTTCCACAATATTTAATATATCCTATAACCAAAATTTCCAAATGATGTTTTGTTGGATTTCAGGGTGACCGAGGATATGATGGATTGCCAGGACTTCCAGGAATCAAAGGGGGAAGGGTATGGAAGCTAGTTTCTTTTTTCTTTCGTAGTTTAGGCCCAAGGTCATAGATATGCCAGACAGCAACTTACACTTCATCATTCTCCTACGTGGCATATATCGTTTCAAAAGACAATCACATTGTACATACTAGATGCTGTACATAAAAAATGTCTTATTATGAGGAGTGAGAGATTATAATAAATTTGTGTTACTGTGTAAGGAACCTAATCCAGGACCCAGGACAAGCATTTCAAGTCTCTGTAGAGAACATGAATACCAGTCAATTAGGGGCAGATAAAGAATTTTTTAAACAAGAGGCACCCATGCCCCATCCCAAAGAAAGGTTAATGTTGGTTAGCAATTGAAAAATGATGTATTAATTGTCACTATTCGCAATGTAGCAGTTGCTGGTAGAAAATATTTACAGCTCAGGGATAGAAAAATGATAAGGTCATTGAAGGTAAAATGAATGGTGCCACTGTTGACTTTTATATATCATTTATTACAGGGAAGACAAGGTCAGGCAGGACCAAGGGGACCTGATGGTAATAAAGGAGATAAAGTAAGTTGTACAAAATTATTATAGAGAAATAACTACAGTATTTCTGTATTTCCCATAAAAGAAGTATTTTACACCTGCCAACTCTCACGCATAATGCATTAGTCTCGCGCATAAGCATCCAATTTCTACGTTTACGTCTAAAGTATATGTTGTACTATCTCACTCATTATAAAAATGTTAACAGAAAAATATAATGTATAGGCAGATTATACCCTAAAATTTATAAAAATAAAGTGAATTCACCATTAAAATGTGAATACAGTCCATATTAATTTCTTTTAACAAAGGTATACTGACTGTGGACTGTAATTCATAGTAGTTTCACTAAAATTGAAAAAAATGAGTAAACTCTATTTTGCAATTATTACTGAGGGCACATATATACAAATTTTATTTATTTTTTTGTCTCACGTCAGACACCAACAATTTGGCAGGAAGTATTTCTGAGAGAACATTTTATTTAACATTCTGATATTTCAAAATTACCAACAATATATTAATATACAAATGTTTCATATTATAAACCCCTATTATGTAGCCTAGCCCTAGCAAGGCATTGTCTAACCCTAGATCATAAGGTGCTAATTAAACTTCATTATTAAGAATTTTCTATAAAACAACTAATTATACTTGAAAATTGTTTAAAAGTGAAATTAAAGCTTTAAATTTTAAAATCCAGAAACTGGTGCTGTTGTTAAGGTTACAGTAAAAAAGAAATTGTTTTAAGATGAAAGCACCGGGTATAGTAAAATTATGCCCAGCAGACATACTATTTGTGATGTAATTGTAATAATAAAATTGCATGTGCAATTAAAATAATTAGCTACCAAGGATTTGTGTATGTTGTCTGTAAATACAGATATAATTAAACAAAATAATTAAAAATATCAATTATACATTTTTCATTTCCAATTGTCCTTGTCATGGCCCTGGTTAATGCCAATTCTACCATCACTACACAGTGGACACAATAATAAGAAGATTTCCAGTCTGTCCAATTTCCCCTTTTGATTCATTTTTCAGGGCCAAGATGGTGTCAGTGGAGAAACCGGAACAATGGGAGAGTCTGGTCCACGAGGTCTGCCAGGGGCGCGGGGTTCTCCTGGTGCAAGCGGCTTGCCTGTATGCAATCTTTTTTACTTTTCATATGATCACAATTTATTATTAATAGTTTTTGTATATTGGATAGTTGAAGTATTTTTTTGTTTCATAAAGTTTGCTTGATGTTTTTCTAATACATTTTTTTCTGGATACCCAACCAAATTATGTACTAAAAAATGAAAATAATATTGGTATTATATTGTACTATAAACAATTGATGCATTAATGAAATTTTTTTTGTAAAATATTTGAATACTGAACCTTATTAATTTTAAAATATATGTTGTTATTTTTGTTGTTATAGGGTCCGGAAGGAGAGGTTGGACCTATGGGTCCAAAGGGTCTGATGGGTGTCCCAGGTCCCCCTGGCCCAATTGGACTTTTTGGAAAGCAAGGACCTGTAGTAAGTACCTTCATATGTCACATCTGGTATCTAGTTACATACTACCCAACAACCAAAGCTTAACATCTTCAGTGGTGAACTTCATTTTATTTCACAATGCTGAGTCTACGTGAATACAATGCAAGTAAGATAACTATACAGAAGTATAAATCCATAAAAAATAGAATGTGTTTATTTTGCTTTTCCATGTACTGTACTGTATAAGCTTGCATCCCTCAGACATGAAAGCTAATTTTGGTTAGGTTTATGCAAGAAAATGCTAACAATTTTCTTGGAATACCTGTTGTTAAATCTAGACTACCTGCCTCTCGAAGAATAGAATTTATTTTCTAAAGCTCTTGAGTTATATTGACTTTAAATGATCTTTATATTTTTAGGGATCAATGGGACCCCAAGGAGCAATTGGACCACCAGGGAACCCAGGACCAATGGGTAAAGTTGGACATCCAGGACTGCCAGGCAGTGATGGTTTACCAGTGAGTAGAACTAATATGTATTTATAATAATATTGATAAAAAGTAAGCATAGTAATTACCATATAAATTATAATGATGTTGATAATGATAACAGTAATTATAGTATTAATTAATTAATTAATAATTGTATTCATAATAGAATTTTTATTTCTTGTTGAATTACAGGGACATCCAGGTATTGATGGTTCAAAGGGACCTAAGGGCGTTTCAGTAAGTAGCAAGCAGCCAAATTCTTGTCGTCATTGTCATCGGTCATTAACATCATAATCATTGTCAATGTCATCATCATCGCCATCAACAACAAAGTCATAGTTGTCATTATACTTATTATGAACATCACCATCCTCATCATTATGATTTTCAATGATATAATAATATCATCATAATAATCAACATCATGCTTCTTTATTATCATTTTCTTGTTTGCCAACAAATTTAATTTTTTATCAGATATCCATAGATGTATTCAGGTTAAAGCCAGCTACCAGCTTGGTTTGTGAGTAGTTCACCAGAATCGATGGGGTTTTTGGGCAAATATTTTGGGCTAAAAAGGCAAAATTTACACTGAAACTTTAATGTACAACAAATTATGAGCTAGTAGATAAGCTGGATCAATACACCAGATTATGCAAGTATCATTTGATGATAATCAGAAAATAATATGACAAATGTGATCAGATGGTGGTAATGATGGTAACGGTGATATTGATATTGAGGAAGATGATGAGAATGACAGATGATGAGGAGAATGAGGATAATTATGATCATAAAAAGGATGAGGATGATTAAGATGATAGTGATAGTGATATTGACAATAATAATGATGAGGATGATTGTAATTAATTACTACTCTGATAATGATTTACATGAATTTAACTTTTTTAATTCTAATTAGGGTGAAATGGGACCACAAGGCCCAATGGGATATCCCGGACCGCGTGGGTTGAAGGGCCAGTCAGGATCGAGAGGAGAACGTGGACAGAAGGGAGATTTGGTAAGTATTGAGGCAACCTGCCCTGTCAACAATAACTTAAATGTTCTATAACATCTAATTACAGTATATATTAAAAATAATAATTAAATTATAATATTATAATTTATTAAAAGCATGTGTAAAAAATTATTCTTTGGGTTTTTTTTCTTCCTAACAGGGACCAGAAGGTCTTCCCGGGACTAAGGGAGAGATGGGACAGAAAGGAGAGCAGGTAAGTATTATAATATATTAAAATGACCATTTAACTTAACATTTAATTATACAGTGGTAAAAGTCTAAATGGTTTAGAGTCAACAAGAAAAATCAACACAAACAGTTTAAAATAATAATAAAAATACAATACTAATGTTTTGATCATACAAATTATATTAATAAAATAATTATATAATTATCAATAATTTCTTTTCTGAAAATATTGTTAAAAGTTACTAGATCAAAAATCAAAAGTATATCAGAACAATCAGTCAATAAAATAATAATAAAAAATAAAAATCCAACATTTATTTTCTTCTAATATTACAAATAACAACAAAGATACAGAGATTGGTTTCCACTAGCTCAGTGATTGAACGCTACACTTAAATTTGTTGGTCATACTATCGCAGTTTGATTATTTAATAAAATATTGATGACAAGTGAAAATATAGTTTGAATATATTTAATTTTAATAAAAAATGTTATCATTTATTCAGGGTCAGGAAGGTGCTGCTGGTCCACAAGGTATTGAGGGATCTGAGGGGCCAAAGGTCAGTTCCTTATTTTTTTATTTTATATATAATTTCCTTATGACATTTATTTATATACAAACAAAAATAAAAAAGGGAGAAGACAAAACCCAAAAAGATTTTTAAATATATATATCTTGTGTTGGGTCAGCCAGAAAAAAAGTCAAAAAGACAAGGAGAAAAAACAGAGAGGAGAGCATAAAGCAGGACAGGGAAAAACAAATAATGTAAACAAAAGAACAATTCAAATTCAACGAAAGGGTCAGTTGAGAGCTTTTGTTATCTCATTTGAAAATCAATCAGCCTAGGAAATTTCTCATTCTTTTTACCGTTCTTGTTGAAAGAAATATTGAGCTTTCGCTTTCCAAGAACTTGATGGCTAATTTAATGGTAGGGAATATCTAGGGCCTAGTCTAGGACAATTGTGTGTGAACATCTGCGAAAAGTGAAGAGTGAATTTGCAATCAGTATTAACTATAATGATTTTCTCAAGGTAGTATTATAATCATATAACATAGAAATTAATCAAATTCCATTGAAATGTTGCAAATACTGTACATTCAGTTTCTGGATCTCGATTCATCACCTGGAATCCAGCGCCTGAATCTCAGATTGCAAGTACGAGAAAACTAAATCTAGACCTAAACTGGTGGCATCATACACAAACATTATGCCCTTTTCTCGGCGGATTGGTTTTCGATCGAGGAAAGCTGTCTATTAACAGGAATTTAGTCATTACTTGAGCTTGCTAGAAGATGTTACTTTAATAATTTGACTACTTGATGATGTGAGGAATAATCAATTACAGTATAGAGCTAATCTCTTATACACATCTAGATGTGTATAAGAGACAGGAACGTCCTTTAAATTAGCTAGTGTAATATAAGGATTTTTGTAGTAAAGATTATGTAACCAGCAGACAATGAAGTGTTTTTTTTATCTGTCTCAATAGAAACTCATGTGTATTTTATCATTAAATTAAAAATTAAATGTTGTAAATTTTCTGAGTACAGTGTTTTTTCTGATTCCACTATAAGCAGCATATGTACTTTGTCCACAACACGTCCTGTAAAAGAGAAAATTTAAGTTTTGCAAATCAAATCCAGGTTTAGATGTGTATAAGAGACAGATCGTAAATATGTGTTTTTATAGGGAGCAAGAGGGCAACCTGGTTTGCCAGGTTATCCTGGACCAAATGGAGAAAAGGGAGATGTTGGACAATCGGGCAGAACTGGTAGATCAGGCATCAAAGGATCACGGGTAAGGAGATTACAGACCAGGTCCAATTAGCAGGCATAGCTGCTTAATTATTATTATTACTGGATAATATGTAATGTAGCTTCATGGTTCAGAATAAGTTTATAAAATAATGTTATTGACTGGAATAATGACAAAGTATGCCAGTTTGTTGTTAATTTCCTTTTATAAATGCTTATAATGTATGTTCTGGATTTTATTCAAAAATTAATAAATGAAATATTTGTTGTTTTTTTTTTTATAATAACATAACACCTTTGTCTATCATGTGATTTATAATAGGGTAGTCCAGGTACTTTAGGAGACATGGGTGAGCGTGGTCCAAGAGGTTTACGAGGGGCTCGTGGCCCAAGAGGACAGACCGGATCAGTTGGACCTAAGGTAAGAATGAAGAACAATGAACATTATCTTTGATCTCTTGAAGCCTATTGTACTTTATCACATGCTTCCTTTCAGGTGTAAAACATAATATCTGAGTTGAGGACACAGAATGCAGAAAACAGGAAATTTACTCTGACAGGTTCCTTTCACATTGAAATGTAATCCCTTGTGAGAAGACCTCAGCATTTTTTCTCATAATTTACCCAAATTCAAGGACTTTGCAAACAATGCTTTCCTGGATGCAAGGGGGTCTTGTATTATTGGTGGTTCCATTAAATAGATAATAATAGTCAAAGATATTACATAAATATATTATATATCCCTAGTCTGTATTTTGTTGTACATATACTGTAATTTTCTTTTAATTTAAAGTGAATTTACTGTATATTTTGATGATAATGATAACCAAGTACATACATTAATTTTATTAATTAATTAAAATTTCCATTCATTATGTTGTAATTGATATTTACTATCATTAAGATATTATTGTCAATTGAAGGCATTAATGATCCATTAAAAGTAGATTATAAACAACTTTAAACCAGTAGTTGGCTTATAATCAATCTCGCCCAACTTAAACAAAAGAATTAAGTCATTCTAGAGTAGCCATTTGGTGCATTATCAGAGATTATAATAATGATGATTAAATAAAGTATATTATGCATTCAAAAAAAATAAATAAAACCTTCTGTTTCTGCAGGGGGCTGAAGGGGCAGAGGGACCACCAGGTAGCAGAGGAGAGAGAGTAAGTATAATGTGTTTTGAAGATGATTTGATAACTTTTTAAAAACATGTTAAAAAGAAAAACTAAACATTTTTATAAACTGGCCTACGTAAATTATTTTTTAATCTATAAAATTCTAGATTACATTATTACAAACCTGATTATAAAATTAATACTAATTTGTGATTTTATAATATAGTTAATCATCAAACTTATATTAAAGTACTATATAACAAATTATTTTTAAAATATTTAACATTTTTTATGTTTTTATTTCCTTAATCTAAACTTTTTAAAAACATGTTAAAAAGAAAAAATAAACATTTTTATAAACTGGCCTACATAGATTATTTTTTAATCTATAAAATTCTAGATTACATTATTACAAACCTGATTATAAAATTAATACTAATTTGAGATTTTATAATATAGTTAATCATCAAACTTATATTAAAGTACTATATAACAAATTATTTTAAAAATATTTAACATTTTTTATGTTTTTATTTCCTTAATCTGCTGCAGGGTTTTCATTGACGGTTACTCTTCTATATTTTATTTATATTTTTTTCATTTTGTGTATTACTTTTACATTTTTTGATAGATTTTCTTAACAAACCCCTTCACATTTATACCTGGAGACTATCACAAGTACATAAAATAATTTATTTTATAGATATTTCACCCTAAAAAGCTGCACTCTGCAACAATTTAAAGATGGTTTACACCAAAATATATTTAATGAATATTTGGCTGCAGTATTCCAATCCATATACATAGTAATGATTTGATTTAGCTGTTTCTATTAAACCATTTGTGTTAAGCTAATATACTTGAAAACTACAATCCAAATGCTCAAAAAAATGGTTTGGTTCGATAAAAAAGCACTCAAAAATATAGTTTTCTTTTACACTGAATCAAGTAAATAAAGTTTAAAACTTACCGAAGTTTCATGAACTCGTTAGTTCAAATTCTCAAGTGTTCTTTTCGTTGTAGAAACAACAGTTATATAGTAGGAATAGCCCCATCAGTCGTTGTCGTTGTTGACTGGGTTGACCTGCATGGCTCGGCTTTGTGCCATGAGTTAACTATGTTGAGAATCACGGTGTGGTCTTGGTTTCTGTTCAGGGTGTGTTTAATAGTTCTGGAGCAATCCTTGAAAGCCAATATTTGAATTGTTAATAATAATAATTGAAAATTAAGAACAAGGAAATATTTGCCTCACTAATTTACAGACAGATAATGCTTTTCCTTTAAAGCCTGTCTTCAGAGGAAAAAACTGATTTTTCTTTTGTTTTTATGAAACAAAAAGCGTATTTGACGAAAAACTCAGAAGTGGTTAATGAGATACAGATTTTTAATATTTAAAAACTGGGGTGAAAAGGTGGGAAAAGGGTGGTTGTACAACATAGCAAAAATTGTTTTCCCTCTGGAGCCTGGCTTTAATACACTTTGCAAAAATTATTACCCTTACCTTTAAATTAGCTAGTGTAATATAAGGATTTTTGTAGTAAAGATTATGTAACCAGCAGACAATAGAAACTCATATGTATTTTATCATTAAATTAAAAATTAAATGTTGTAAATTTTCTGAGTACAGTGTTTTTTCTGATTCCACTATAAGCAGCATATGTACTTTGTCCACAACACGTCCTGTAAAAGAGAAAATTTAAGTTTTGCAAATCAAATCCAGGTTTTACTGATCAAGCGAGTATAGAACTTTCGTCCCGTTTCCGTCTACGTTGTTGCCAGTTGTTCATGCATTGTTTCTTTTCAGTGTCACTTTCTATTATCTCAACCCATCTCAAGATATTGTCATCACCTTTATACTGTGTACCCTCTTCCTGCATCTATGTCTTCTTCTGATTTATTACATTGCTATTACACATAATATTTCATACGTTTCCTGTTTTCGTCTCTTTTTATATGATTTATATCTTCATATGCATGTTAAGTTATTTAGTTTTAGTTGTTGTGTAACTTGGTATTAAACTTGAACAATATTTTTACAAATATATTGTTAATATTACATTTTTGCTGTTTAATTTCTTTTTTTTGCGTCTTTAGTAGATGATTATTATGGAAATGTGTGCATAAGTTTATTTATTATTTGATTTTTATCCATTTTGTGATTTGTGTGGCTGTACTAAGTTCATGTTATTTAATGATTTCTTTTCTTTTTTTGCATGATGATTTCTTAATAATTGAAAATATAGTTGGCCTATATTGAAAGAGTGGGATAGCAATATAATTTTTTTATCTTTTTGTCTGTATAGGGCTTGATCGGTACTCCCGGTCTCCGAGGATTCCCAGGAGCTAAGGGACCACCGGTAAGTAACAGTTACTCAGACTTGCCTATACCATTTGGCATACACTGTATTTGCATAATTCTTGCAAACTTGTTTTCTAAATAGAAAGCAGTTGCCTCACCAAAGATTTTAAGGAAAAAATCAATTTGGAAACATTTAAGGGATTTCCTCATCATGTTATACAATATTGTGAGCAGATTCAGGGATTACTTCCATCTCATAAGTGCTTTTTCTGAGTAAATTGTATTATTTTATTTATGGATTTATATTTTTGTTGTTTTATTTCACAATGTACTACAAACATATATGGTGTGTGTATAAATATATTTTTAGAGCATTAATATATTAACAAATTGCATTAACAATTAAAACAGTAAAGTATTAAAAATAATAAAAATAGTAAAAGAATTTCATTAAATACATTTGTACAAAATCTACTTGAACTTTTTATTTTCAAATTAAATTGTCTTAATTATGATGACATAAATATCATATACAGGGGTATGCATTGTTAAAATAAATGAATGTTC
Source organism: Anneissia japonica (assembly GCF_011630105.1). Lineage (NCBI taxonomy): Eukaryota > Metazoa > Echinodermata > Crinoidea > Comatulida > Comatulidae > Anneissia > Anneissia japonica. The sequence continues at coordinate 301,466 of NW_022684833.1, forward strand.
ATGTTTTGTTAAAGGGATCTTCTGGTAAAGATGGTCTACCTGGAATGCCTGGTCAACGTGGTGAATCTGTAAGTTGTTAAAAATAATACAACGTAGACCCTATGTACCTAAATATGTGTTAATAATTACTTCATCAATAATAGTTTTTGTTTGTTAGTTGGTAATTAACTAATATAATATGAAGATGTCAGTTATAATGAATATGCAAAAATTGTACATGTTTACATTAGTTGTTTTTCACCTGTTAAGTCACCTATTTAATTTTTTTATTATATTCATTACTGTATATAACAATAAAAATGAACCTTGAACTTTATTTCATAGGGTATTGAAGGCGAAACTGGATCACAGGGACAACCTGGTGTTGTTGGACCACAGGTATACAACTAATCAACTTATCAGTCTTTTACCATTTTTGTAGGCAGATTAAATGGAGGGTGGGGGCCTAAATATTTTGAAATTTTTTTTTAAATAGGAGAAAAGAAAATTACACTCAAGTTTGTAGTCTGAGAGTGCCATTACCGGCCATCTAAAAGTGCCATAGACAGACAGAGGTCAGTTGGATCGTCCATCTGTAGAAGTGACTTTCTGATTTGAGCCACCTCTGTTTCGAATTTCTAAATCCACACCTGATATTTTTTTATTTTATCAAACATTGAAAATTGTTTATTTCAAAATAAAATACATCGGAACACATGGAGATACAACCTGGCATTGGGAAAATGTATTAATATTAATAATAATATTTTATTATTATTATTATGGTAAACCATCACTGCTATTATTGTTTTAGGGTGCTGTTGGTGAACGCGGGCCTGGCGGAGAGCGTGGATTCCCTGGCCCACCTGGACCACAAGGAGAAATTGGTATTCCAGGAGAGAATGGCAAAGATGGACCCAGGGTAGGTCAACCGTTGTTTTTGATCAGATCCTTTCTACGAAGCTCTGGTGGTAAAAAGTATTGTTTATTTGTTAAAGATATCTGTTAAAGATGATCAAATATGTCAATTTTTACACTTTTAGGGAAATGCTGGGCCCCCAGGACCTGTAGGCGACCAAGGGCCACCTGGAATCAGGGGTTATACTGGAGAACGAGGTCTACCTGGACTACAGGTAAGTCCATCATAAACCTGTGTTTTTGGACAACAGGTGTATTTTATTAGAGTCATCATTTAACCTGCCAGATTATATTAGTTCATGATAAGATTATGATCTGACTTGTTTTTTATATTTTATCAACTTGTTTTCTATGTTAACTTTAAAAACAAACGTTAAAGCTAATGTTTAAATTTTTTTTCTTCTTTTGTTTATTACAGGGACCCGGCGGAGAAAAAGGAGAAAGTGGACCACCAGGACCCCCAGGACCAGCTGTAAGTCTAAAATTATTATAGAAGACGTAACATTCATTAGATCTGTGAATTTATTCTCACACAGCTAAAATCCACTCTTCTGCTACACAATTATAAAACCTGCTTTACAATTATAAAATATATTTTTTCTACTTTCCTGATGTAAAAAGTTAATTTTTTTTTAAATCATAAATATCATACAGTATTTATATATATATTTTTTATTTTATGACTGAATTTGACTGTTGCTTTTTTTTTCTTATTTCAGGGATCCCCAGGTGTAGCAGGGCCTCAAGGGCTTTCAGGCTCTGTTGGACCCCAGGTATGTGTGCAAGTTATTATTGTACAATAGTCACCTCTATGTTTATAGTACCTATACCTAAAGGTACTATTATAGACATAGGTCCTAAAGGTACTATGTTTATAGTACCTTTAGGTATAGGAATGAACTTGCCATTTCTAGGTGCATGGTTTTGTTGTACCAGAGTTAGTGTGACCAAAATAAGACGTGGGGGACCATAGGCTGTAGCTGCCAGAGGCCCAGTGATAACAGTCAGAGGCCGGCAAAGTTCATTTTCCCATTGTATAGTACTGAAGAGGTTACTAGATGGCAAGTAAACGTGTCTACAAATGAATTCTTTCTCTTTTTTTAAAGGTTATTTTACTCTTTTTATAATAAAAAATAAAAGAAAAACAGTATTATCCATGTCTTAACTTAAACACACTATTGTGTCAAAACAAGGACCTATAAAATCTTACAAAAAAAACCATAAGTAGGTTTTACCTTCCCAAAATATATTTTGAACTTTTAGAATCTTTAAATTAAATATACTCTTTTTTTTTTATAGGGTGCGCAAGGTGAAGTTGGACCTGGAGGACCAATGGGTTCCAAGGGAGAACCAGTAAGTTAGACTTTGAAATATTGTACTTGCAATTACTATACTATGGGTGAATTTATATACAGTATTATTAATTGTTTTTTATAATGCAGTGTACTTTCTATACTTACATCTAAAGAATTTCAATAATTAAATAATTTAATTCAGCTGAAAATAAAAAGGAAAAAACATTTACTTGCAATTACTATACTATGGATGAATTTATATACAGTATTAATTTTTTTTATAATGCAGTGTACTTTTTATACTAGACTTGCCACAAGTCTCTTATTTTTTATTATTTTTCTCATTCTGGACAGCGCCACCAACAAAAAAAGTTAATTTAGAGACGGAAAAATACGAAAAAAAAGAAAGAAATCGAGTATGGGACGCCAATTAAATTAGGTATGGCGCGCACTAAGTGCAATAAAGAGTGAGTAACCCAAAATTAGGGCCAAAAAACATTTTATTTTATTTTATTCTATTTCTGTGTTGAGCCAAAACTTTTTAAATATTAAATTCATTATTTGATTTGCGTACATTATGTATTTAATACAACTTAACATTTAAATAAAAATTTAATTTAATTAAACTTAGTATTTGAAATAATTACTTTACATATATAATTTATTTATAAATACAAGAAAACTATTTTATTTAATTTTATACATTTTGGCAAAGACCACAACAACAAAACAAAATTACGAAATTAACATCAAAATTTAGTATAGAGAATAGACCACTGTCATTCAAAAGATTCCTTGCTAATACACAATTGTATTATACAATATCATTCCTCTGTTAGTTACTGCAAAAGACCCTTAAATGTAATTGTTGACCTGATTTATTTTTTCTTCGGTGTCTCATTGGTTGATGTTTTTTATTTTCCACAAGCATAATTACAACATAATTTGCTGTTACTAATGATCTACAAAATATATCAGAAATTCATTAACATTGTTTTCCTTCTTTTACAGGGAATTGATGGAATCCAAGGTTTAGTTGGACGGGATGGTCAACCGGGAAGCAGGGTTTGTAATAATTTTGCAATATTAGTGTTTTAAGAAGTGAGAATGTAGTGAGTAGTCAGAATGTTTTTATTTTGACTGTCAGTTGAGTCAGTAAAAAAAGGACGATCAATCTACATATATCTGTATCTGCCACACTGTGGTTAAATTGGGCCTACTGTATATTGAAACTTAACAGGCTCTGTATTCATCAACTTTCAAGCACCTGCTATTTTGATGAAAGATTGAAAATGTATCAATTGGTCAATGAAACCTTGTCACTGTAAGCAGAGTTAGTAAACACTCTAAATGATCATGTGAAGATTTAAAAGTACACATGATTATATGCACTGTAAACAGATAAAGGTTCAGAATTTTTTTTAATATGCATACATGGAAGTGGCCTTCCATTTCCTCTGTATTTCAAATACTAAATATCTTAATACTGCAGTATTCTGTATTTCAAATACTAAATATCTTATTACTGCAGTATTACTTATACGTTAATGATGTTGTATCTAAATAGGGAGCTCCAGGACCGATTGGACCAATAGGAGCGCCTGGAGAGGATGGTGAGAAGGGGGAACCCGGTGTCAGAGGACAAAAGGGTCAGAAAGGACAACTAGGCTCATCTGTGAGTACAAAATATTCATTTTTCATTGAATATATTTTTTATTAATTTTTGTTTTTTGTTTTTTTATTTTTTTCATTTCAACTTTTATAAAAAAAAAATATAATAGCATTACTTGTCATTTACGGCATAGTGTCCAATGTAAAAACTGAATTTTGTTTTAGTGGTATTGTATTGATCCAGAAGTACAGAATGTCATTTTTTTTTTAACATTAGATAAATGATCATATTTATCTGTAATGAGAACTAATCATCCATTATGCAGTTTTTATTGACTTTAGTTACATCATCATTAAAATTATATGATATGAGATAGACAGAAGTAGAATATTACTAAACATTCCATTCATTAAAAGGTGTTAATCATGTGACCTACTTTGGTTTTTCCTTATATATTATGTTTACATTTTATTCACCTGATGTGTGTGATAAATCCGAAGATTTTGTTTTAAAGTAACATGTAAATCTTTTTATTTTATAGGGATTGGAGGGCCCACCTGGTGCCCCAGGACCAATTGGAGAGCCTGGTCAACAAGTAAGTTTTCAGCTTCACTATTTTACTTCCTGTGCCATAATAATTATTGTATGAACTAGCTTAATGAAGCAAATGGTGCTTATTTGCAGTCACAAATCTTGCCAAAGCCCCATGGATCATTATCATATCTTTTACATCAACCTCATAGTCCTCCTTTGTTAATTGCCATGCGTAAATTTTTCCCTCTCTTAATTCCCATTCCATCTCTTCTAATTCAAGGTTGGCTGGAGCTTGACCTATCAATTTGGTCATATGGCCAAACCAAATTAGACGCCTAACTTCAATTATATTTGTACGTGGAGTAGATTTTAATTATTTTATATAGGCATATATAAATAATTATTATCGAATGAAGCAAAATATATATATTTTGATATGCTATCAAACTTAATCAAATTTGATTTATTATAAATCTTATAAAACAATTAGTATTAAATCATATCTTGTTTTAGGGTGACTCAGGAGAACCAGGTGTTCCAGGAGACCAAGGTTTGAGAGGACCAAAGGTGAGTTGGCGATCAGAGATTTATGTAGACCAGAATAAACAGCTTCAAAATATAAAAATTACCTTTGAATTGACAGAGTACATCATCGAAATGTAAAGCAACTGGATAGAGCTGACAGTATATTTCAAAAGATTCAAAGCAGGATAAAGTTGTATATGTTTGATTTTGGGGGGGTTTTTTTTTCCGTATTTCAAACAAACAACAAAGTCAAACAAAAGTTGGAAACATACATAGACACACAAAAAGAAAAATTAACCAAAATAAAGAATAATAAATAGCACCGTTGGATATGTTGCATATATGGAAACAGGCTTTTTTTAACAAATGCTCTGGACAACCAACATTCTTACCAAATTCTATTTATATTTTTTTGCAAGTGAAATTTTCATTTTATTTGTGTTTTTTACTGATCAGTAGTACATGGCTGAAACATTTTATTTTTATTTCATTATTTATAACTTATTTTACCAGGATAACACTTCAGTAATATATCCAATATTACAATACATAATATAGAGTATTGTATACTGTTTTAATTAAAATTGATAGTCTATATTGTGAATATTTACCTGTATAAACCAATACGTTGTTCCCATAATTGTAATTAGCAATGTATTATCCTGGTACAGTCTCACTCATAGACTACCAACATCATGAGTATCATTTGATTATTATCTGATTGTTCATTTAGTATTTTTAAGTTTGATCTTTGATTGCAGGGATCAGAAGGACCCAGTGGACAGCGAGGTTCTCAAGGTAGTGTTGGTGTGCAGGTAAATCACTATTTTCTACTTGTATGAATATATAGTGAAAAATAATGAATAAACTTGTACGTAAATCATCAGTCAGTTCTAGCTTTTCTAAATATATGTCGATATGTTTTATTGTGTATAATTTAAGATCTGATTATTTTTATATTTGACAGGGTGCTCCTGGTAGACCAGGTGAAAAGGGAGAACAGGGAGATAGAGGAGAAAGAGTAAGTATATTAAGCAGAGAATATCATTTAAGAGAGCATTACCATTGCTATTGGCAGGGAAGACATTACAGATGATGCCACTGATACAATACTGTCTGGAGATGTCATGGTAACATTCACAAAAATAGAGTGATGGCATTTCCATTGCTCTTGGCAGGGAAGACATCAATACAAATAGTGATGTCATTGATACAATAGTGTTTGGAGATGTAATGGTAACATTCTCAAAAATAGTGTGATGGCATTGTCATTGTTGTTGGCAGGGAAGACATCAATATACTGTAAATAGTGATGTCATTGATACAGTAGTGTTTGAAGATGGCATGGTAACATTCTGAAAAATAGAGTGATGGGATTGTAATTGATGTTGGCAGGGAAGACATCAATACAAATGATGCCAGTGATAAAAACAGTGTCTGGAGATAATAATAATAATAATGATAATAATAATGGACATTTATAAGGAGCCGGTATCAGGATGGTGCGCTCATGGTGCCAGAGCCAAGCAAGACAGAAAAAATATGAGAGTAGAAAAGTAGCGCGAGAAAGAGAATAATTAATTGAAGAAGTGCTGGTCGAACAGATGTTTCTTTAGTCTGGGACTTGATTATAACATAGAGAAAATAGTGATATTTTCTGGTGACCTGATGTGTATGGGCAGAGAATTCCAGATTTTGGGAGCAGAAACGAGAAATGATCTATTTTCCCAGTTGTTTTTAGTATTATGTTCAGTTAGGAGGAGTTGAGTTGATGATCGAAGAGTCCTTGCTGGTATGTATGCTGACATGGTAACATTCTCAAAAATAGAACGATGGCATTGTCAATGTTGTAGCCAGGGAAGACATCAATACAAGTAATGATGTAATTGATACAATAGTGTTTGGTGATGGCAGTGGTTTGTAGGGAAGATAATCATACAAATAATGATGCCAGTGAAGACAAGTATATTGGTAATTGATCACAATTATACTCTTTATTTTTTCAGGGTATAACAGGAACAATTGGACAAAGAGGAAAACCAGGTCAAAGAGGGAATGTGGTAAGAAAACTATCTATACATGTGTTGTGAAAAAAAACAAATGTAATCTATTAAAAATATTGTTCTTTTTTTAAATAAGCACTTTCTAAGGTAACTATATCTGTCAGTTTATTATATAATTATTAATGTAATAAATATTCTGTAGTTAAAAAATAATGAATATTCAGTAGACAATGTAATGAATATTCAGTAGTTTAATATTAATTTGCATGATTTATTTTATAGGGTCCACCTGGTGTACCTGGATCTAGAGGTTCTGATGGTCCTCGAGGACCAAAGGTAAGTCTTTGTTTTAATATTATTGCCCAAGCCTGACCAACCCAAAATCTTAAATATCTAGGGTGTTCTTTTTGTCCGAAAAAATGTATCATATGATATTTCAAAAGGCTATTTTTAAGTTTTAAAAATATATTTGATACCTTAACCATGAATTTTAGCCATGTGTTTATCATGTGTATTGGATGACTGATGGTTGGCAATAACTAGATATAGGCCTTTAGTTTGAAAAAAAAAGTTACTGACTAATGCTGATTTCCAAATGTCCTGGGCAATACAATAAGTTAATTTTTTTTGGCATTTACTATGCAATGAATATGTAGATTCAATCATAGAAATTAAAATGTATTTAAAATTTAAACAAAGCTATAAAAGTAATTATTGTTGCCTATTAAGTTCAGGTATGTTCACATTGTATTAAATTGCTTTTAACCTACCTCTACTTTGATATTAATTTTAATTTGTTTATTTATATAGGGTGATACTGGTGATATTGGCGCTCCTGGCCAAGATGGTGGCCCTGGACCAATTGTAAGTTTATAATCATTTTATAGACCATTTTATTGGATTTATTTTGAAACAGCGCCGCCAACGTCTCGCAACTCACGGGGGGACTTCCAGCTGCCTACCCTGAGCAGCTGGCTAGTTTCAAATAGAGTACCGAGCAGCGGATCGCGCGGCTAGACCTTTGCTATAGCAGCAGTAGCAAACAGATACGATCTTGCTAATTACTGTAATTGCTGTACATGTAAACTTTGAAATAGTTTTTAAGACAGAATTGTTTTTTAATATAAACATTTCATGTTTTTTTTTAAATAGTTGTGCTCGTTAGTAACTTAGTTTTATCGTTTATTTAATCCATGATGGTAACTACGTAGAGGGAAATGCTAGCCCCCTGAAAATCCCCCAGTGGTAGTTATCAGGTTATCGGAAATTTTAATTCAAATTTCTTGAAAATGGTCTATAGTGTTTGTATATAATCTATATATGTATATATACATAATTGTATGTACAGACATATACATATGTATATATACTGTATATATAATACAGTAAGTTCCCTCCTGTAAGTGGCGAATTTTATGTTTGCTGTTGGCTGGGATAATAAATAAATAAATAAATAATTATATGTATGTATATATATAAA
>NW_022684833.1:309890-333097 GCF_011630105.1 Anneissia japonica
CATTACTGTGCTCATAGTGTATTGCCTTTGAAATTAGAAATGATTTATAGATTAAATTGAAATCTTGTTATAAAAGAAATTTTTTTATTCATGTATAATCATAATAATTTGTATGAATAATCAGTTCTGATCTCTACTGTCTTCACACACAGGGTAGTAAAGGAGATTTTGGCCCTAAGGGTGAACCAGGCCCCCCTGGCATCCCAGGTGTCCAAGGTGACAGAGGTACCCCAGGACCCCAAGGACCAAAGGGACATACTGTAAGTCAAGTGTACGCATTCTATGTAATTTGGTGAATATAGAAAGTAAATAAAAGAAATATATGGGGTTTTTTTTTCACTCTCCAAAAAATAACTTATTTCAATAATTATATTGATGTTAAAGTGAATTGATTATGCAGAAAATTAGAGGAAGATCGGAGGAGTATTCAAGGATGGGTGCTTCCCTTGCTATTATACTAACTTTTAGAGAACTATGATGGTAGCCAGGCCTTTCTTTATCATGACAACATGGTCCAGCTTTTTAATACAGAGTATGCCAAATACAGTAATTAAATGATGATGAATTATAGCTTTATCAAGGCAAATGTAACACTTATCTGTTTAAATATCATGATTCTATTTAGATTAATTATCTAATCTTGAGTCTTGATTGGATATGGTAATCATGTTAATACTTCTTTTTCATTTATAGGGTCCGATAGGTTTCCAAGGAGAACCAGGTGAACCAGGCACCCCAGGTATTCCTGTAAGTACACTATTATTACTACTATTATTATTATTATTATTATTTTTATTATTATTATTATTATTATTATTATTATTATTGTTATTATTTTTATTATTACACATAAGACATGTTCACCTGTACGAAAGATAGGTGGTAGTAATTAATTGTGTAATGAATTTGCAATTTCAATGTTGTAATAACAAATGGCATTAAAGTGAACTTGTAATTTGTCGACAAATTTAATGTTTCAATCTATGTTTTTTGTATTTCAGGGACAAGATGGTGTAGCAGGACCTGTTGGCGATCGTGGTCCACCAGGACAACTTGTGAGTTTATAAAAATACAGTGTACTAAATTTTAAAAGGAACTTATGTTTAAAGAAGACAATTAAGCAGGACATCAATTAATTAAGCAGTTTAAAAACCAAAATCCATTGAAGCATATGCTTGTCTTCTAAAACTCTGTTTCACTATAAAATTTTATGTGATGAACTTGTGTGGTGTGCCCATATATGGTCATTATGATGTCATAACACATGCAAGTATGGGCACATAACATTTGTTGGTGTAAATAGAGCTTTAGACAAATTTAAAACTTAAAAAAAGCCTCCGTTCACATTGGATTAATTTTGACAAAGGCCTTGGTCAAATTTTACCTCTGTTCACACATGGATTTAAGTACTGTATGCCGTAGATTTTAAGTTAGGACTTTTGCACATGCATGATCAACTTAATTGTGGATATTTTCTGTGAAAGTTCAGCAATGCGCACATTACTAGCTAGCCTGGGTTGCAGGCCCTTATTTTGGGTTACTCACTCTTTATCGCGCTTAATGCACGCCATACCTGATTTTAATTGGCGTCCCATACTCGATTCTAAATTTACTTGCTCATTGGTGGCACTGTTCAGAATGAGAAAGAAAGATAATAAGGGACCTGTGGCAATTGTAATTATTAGCAGAATCTCAGCAAGATTTAACTGAGTTTCACTGTTTGCTTTGGACTTTCCAGCTTGGGTTATTTCTCAAGGTGCTCAAGGCAACATTTTCTCATTTTGAAATTACTATGCAACTTGAGTAATTTGACCAAGAAAATGCCAGGGGTTTGCCAGAAATCCTTCAGCCTCACACATACACTTACAGTGCAATTGCATAATTATAGAGATATTGAATTTTTTTTTTCTAGGGTCGACGTGGATTGCAAGGAGATATTGGTGCACCAGGTCCTAGGGGTAGAGCTGTAAGTAACTTTTATTTGAATTTTATAACTTTTGGGGTAATTGTACACCGTGAGATGATGGATGGCCTGTTTCGAGTTCTCAAATAGCTTAGAATTTGAAGGCATAATGATAGTGCTGTCTGTGTTTGCATTCAAGAAAAGCCAAAAAAAAAAATTGGAATGTGTATAGAGACAAGTAATTGAGCGGTCACAACGCCAAGTTCATAGGCGGCCCACTTGGAAAAAATGAAGTGGCTAGGATTATGAGTATTGAGATTTAAAAAATGAACTTAAACATGATTTAAAAGATTACAAAGATTTGGAGTCATTTGACATCAGGTTGTGAATGCAGAGGGGTGGACGCAGAATGAATGTAAGAATCAATGCTGCTGTTTTAGAATCTATTTTACTACTGTTAAGTGGTTCCTAATTTATTATGCATTTCACAAACAGATTTGATAGCCAAATTCTGGATTTTCTCATCAATTCTTTTTTATCAGTTTACACCTGATTATTTTACCTACAGGGTACACCTGGCAAAGATGGTGTCATAGGCCAGAAAGGAGAGAAGGGAGAATATGGTGACAAGGGGGCATCTGGTCCACGTGGTGACCCAGGACCAGGTGGGCCAATCGTAAGCCATAATAATTTTTTACATGTTTTATACATACATACATTAATATCATACATACATTATTATTATAAATTTTATTTTAATTGTTATTATTTCTATATCTCCCATGTATTTTTAAAATACAGATTGCATTTGTTTCCATTTCCATGGATGAATAAAGATAATATTTCACTGTATTATATTGTAAGGACGTTGAAAATTTCTATTAAATATAAATTCTCAAAACAACAAATATTTTACCCTTTCTTTTTTATTATAACTAATTTTTGTTGGCATTTTTACTATGCATTTATATGTTTGTGTTTGTTTATTCATACAGTTAATTGGATACGTTTTCAGCACTGTTATCCCAAAGAAACAAATTTCAGTTTAGAAGCTTAATAAAAACTATATGAAGCCAAGCATCAGTAGATGTACAAGTATAAGAATCAACAAATAAAAAACAAACTACAGAAAAGAACGTCAATTACATTTAGATATGAAGTGGAAGGAAAGGCAAACCATAATATTAATGTGTAACAAAATGATGAAATGATAATACAGTAACTACAAAATAATAATTACAGGTACTAATTTATTATTATTATTTATATACTGATGCTTGTCTTTGTTTTTGTAGGGTGCACCAGGGCCACAGGGTTCAAAGGGCCCAAGAGGCATGCCTGGAGAGGCGGTAAGATGATCAGAGACATTGGTAGGCCTTGGACAGATTACCAGAATTATATGAATTTATTCAGTTTTTTTAATGAATCGTCTCATAAACAAATATGCAGTTAATAACCATAATTGTTTTAAATAATTTTAGGGTGAGGCCGGAGATCAGGGACCACCAGGAATCCAAGGACCACCAGGACCAGAAGTAAGTTGTCATCAGTTGGCCTAATCAGTGCAATCACATTTTCCTCCTTTTCCTCCTGAAGCATAAAACCGTAACCCCAGCAAACACGAAACATTATTATAATATACGTTGTGAATTGCAGTTAGGTTATGTAACGTTGTGGCACCATTTTAAATGTTGTGTTGTCATAATTTGGTAAGGTATTTATGGTTTTAAAAAAAAAACGTTTTGGTACTTAACTGCAATGTTAATATTGTATAAACATTATTATAATGTAAAATTGTTAGCTGGGATATGTTATATACACTCTCTGCAGAAAAATTGTTGCCCACTTTCAAATCTCCCACTGTTGACCACAAAATAATTTTATAATTTAACTTTCTACTAATTGGAACTAGCATCATGTCAAGTAGAAATTATGTCTGCTGTTAAACTAGGACATAGCTTACAGTGTGTTAGGCCTATATGGTACTAATATAACACAAAACTGTCATTTAGGTACAGAATTATAAGCTTTGTTGAGGTGACAATAGAAATTATTTAAGACCATGTAATTTTAGATTGTTGAGAATCTTAATTCTGGTCTATGGTTTACACCATTTTATTTATTTATTTTATTTTTTTTTTTTTTTTAATTGTTTTTACTTTTTTTTTTTTTTTAATTTTAATTTTTTTTTTTTTTTTTTAATTTATTGAAATATCTGGTTTTGGGGAAAGAGATCTGGTTTTGGGCAAAACATCTTGATTATTTTTTTAATTATCATCCTTATTAGATAGATATCTTATGAATCTGTTCATAGAAATTATTTTGTTTTTACTTTTACTATTATTATCATAATTATTATTAAATCTAGGGTCAAATTGGTGAGCGTGGTGTTGCTGGAGTCACTGGAGAGATTGGACAAAAGGTAAATTATTGGGTCTTTCATATCCTTCAATATCACTAAAATTCATATTATGTTATTCAAATGGGATAAATTATATTGTAGTTGATAATTAATTTTACGAATGGTATTGATATATATATATATTTAATATTTGTAATGATAATTATAAAACCATATTTTAATTTTTGCTAATTCTGCGAAGGGTCATGTTGGATTGATGGGATTAAACGGACCCGATGGACCAGCAGGTGAAAAGGGAGAGAAAGGAGATCCAGGTTTAAGAGGACCCACTGGTCCAACTGGTGAAATGGTGAGCAAATAATCAGTCATTCAACAATTATTAATTCATATATATTACTTATTAATAGGAATTCAGGAACTCACAAATATAACAGATATTCTTGACATAAATAAATTAAATTATGAAGAATTATTGGTCGGGAGACTCTCATTAAGGCTAAAATAAGCCGCTACCATGAGAGATAAATAAATGTATTGATTACTCATACAATTGTAAATGTCTTTATAGATTGTAATATGCAGTATAACAGAAAATCATTTAAAAAAAATAATAAAATAATAATAAAATAGAATATGCACTCTAATTATCATTATCATTACATACTTAACAGTTAGCAATATAAAAATATTCATTGTATTCTCCAATGAATAATATTATTTAGTAATCTATATTTTTTTTAAATCTTTATTTGATATTGTAGATTATTATATTACATTTTTAAAATTTAGTCATGTATAACACTAATAATCATCTTACAAATATATGAATAGATTTACTATATATAATGTGATATATATCTTCTATGAAATATGTATTAAGCAGTTATGGAACATTTTAAATAATATATATAATGTGCAAATTTTAATTTAATGATTGTATACTGTTAGGGACCAGAGGGCCCAAGAGGACCAATGGGACCATCCGGAGCTCATGGTCTTCCAGTAAGTACATAAAAAACATTATTTCTGTGAGTAGCTGGTAATCAAATAAGTAGGTGATTGCCATACTCTATATTCCATTTGCTTTAGTTCAAACTTTCAACCTTTTAGCAGGGAATGATGATACTTCTTTGGGGAGCACTATTGAACATTTTTATACATATGAAACAAGGGGCGTAACTGGGGATTTTGTTCTGAGCTTGTGTCGTTTATATTAGTATTCAACATGAACATAAACACTAATAACATATCTACTTTGTATAATTTATACTTATTGACTCATCTCTGAAAAAAAAGAAGCACTATATAATTTTTTCTTGGCTCTTTTTAGGCCCCACCCTTTAGTTCAGTGGCCTGGGAACATGCCTTGTAGTTAAATGTTTTAAGTCTACTTTTTGTTCCTATACTGAGATGGATTTATGCAATGAGCGTTTGTGTGTTACACTGAGTCTATAAACAAGCATTCTCAAAAACAGTACATATACATTCCCTTGGTTCTGAATTTTGGTGTTGAAAAGGTTTGTTAGTGTTATTGATACTTACTTTAGTTATTAACCTAATCTGCAGAGATGCGAGGAACTTTAACAAACTTACTCATTTATCTTTATTTTTCCTGACAGCTTTTATGAAATTGTGTTTTTATTTTGTTCTATTTATTGCCAAAAATAATTTTATAATTAGAAACAATATGTTAAAATTTAGACTACCATGTTCTTTTAGGGTCAAGAAGGAAGACTCGGTCCAAAGGGAGATAAGGGAGATTCCGGCTTGAAGGGAGAAGTTGGTCCAGCTGTAAGTAAAAGTATTATGTTTTACGTTTATTTTAAGTAAACACTCCAAAATTCATCATTTTGATGGGTTTTTTTATGCAAAAGGAGGAGGGAGGAGGTGGTATGATATATCAAGGGAGGTCCTTCCAGACACCCTCTCCCCTCCACTACTTTATGGCCTGTTATTTGAAAGTTTACTGGAGTCCTCACAGCTACCCATTTTCGCGTCGCACATTTAGGTAGCTACCACTACTTACTACTGTAAGTAGTGGTAGCTTTTACCACGAAGAAACAGGAATTCCGAACTAAGCAATGCGCATACACATTTACCAAATAACGTCCGTGAATTATCTATAAAAACACAGTGAGCATGCGCTTGGAAATGCTAGAAACCAGTTACTGTAGCATGTGCATTGGGTAAGTGACGTTATCGAGCCATGTCGAAAAGACTTCTCAGGAACCAAATAGCGGCTGCGAAGACGTCTCAGGAACCAAATAGCGGCTGCGAAGAGGGTATGATTACCAAAAAATCGTCTTAGGAACCAAACAACGGCTGCGAAAAGGGTATGAACTAGAAACGGGAAAACTATATATGTTATGGATGGAAAATAATGCGGGCGGGTCGAAGGCCTCTATTTTGGCTATATTTACAGCCAGTTCATCAGTGTTCGTCAGGGGGAATTGTAATTGAATTATTGAAAAAAAAGGCTCTATCGTCGTACCTACGTACGTAGACCTATGCATTGACAATCCCATAAAAAATTACCACAGAAACTGACGACACAACCTAGGGCCTTCTACTAGCCAAGTAGTAGAGCCAGGTTATTCCACATTTAATGTCGAAAAATACGGTGCTTTACGCTGAAGAGGGTTAGATATCGTACGGTACCCATCTTTTATCCACCCATAAAAAATAGCCACACACTGGCGGCAGTAGTAGAAAGGCCTAGCCAAGCTAGTGGGGGAGGGAAATGAATACAAATAAATAAAATAATATTAAAATTAATATTATTGTTATTATTAATATTAATAACAATAATGGTAAAAATGCGGTCTGGCTCAGAGGTTTTCATTCTGGTGGTTGAACTTGTAGTCAGCAGGAGTACAAACAAATACGAACAGTAACAGACCCCATGGATGGCAAATCGAACAAGGGAAAACAACGTAAAAGATTAAGAGATGAGATCGATATTTATTCAGGAAGAATGAAATGGTGCAACATAGCAAGAGAAAAAGATTGATTTGGCGTCAACATCCTGAAACATTTGTCCAGCAGTGGACCGACAATAGCTGATGATGAAGCCTCTGAAGGTTATCAACGTGGTCGAGCTTGAGTCTAAGTGACAGCTTAATTAATCTACCATATGGGATTACAACCCAGACAAACACAGCCGCAGGAAGAATCTTAGATGACCCACACTTTGATAATTACATATTTGTTTTATCATTTTATTATTATTATTATTATATTATTTATTATTGCAACATCAATTTTATTTTTAAAATATTCTTTAATTCATATACAGTATTATGCATATTGCAGTAAAAAAAATAGGCCTATCCTTAACAATAAATAAGCATAGGGCTAATTTTTTTAACTATAGGAAAATACAGTTACAGATTTATTTATTGAAACAGCTAACTTTAATAAATACAATAACAACATTTACACATAGGATATTTATTTATTTATTTAACTTTTGTTTCAGTGGCACGGCTCAACAATTTGGTGCGTTCAATGAGAAAGAAAAACAACTAAACTAAAAGAAACTAAAAGTTATACAAAACAATTTTTCAATAACAGTATACAGTACTGTATTGGTGTTAAAGCAAAATCCACTAAATAAGAAAGAACATTACTGTAGTAATACTAATTTATTTTAAAAAGTTAACAAATAATTACGTTAATAAGATACAGATAAGCACATTTAAAAAAAAAAATCGGAAGTAACTGTATACACAAAATAAATAAGCTACAGAAGCTGCAGCATTTTTTTTTTTGTAGGAAATATTTCTTGTTATGTTTTCTGTGGTTACGTAAAAGTCCTTGAATGGACCTTTTCGCTAAGCTCCGCCCCTTGGATATTGTTGCTAAGGTCCCACAAAACATGTGCGTTTGTGGGACAACATGTGTGTTTGTAAGACACACGTATTCATGGCCGTGTTCTGATTGGTCAGTTGTTGAGTTTGACACTCTGGACCGGTCTATTCTCAAGCATATTAGGACGCTTTCAATTGCACGACGACGGTAGGACGTAGAACGTAATGACGTCAGTAAAAGTCATCTGCACATGCGAGAACGTTAAGGTCACCTCGTCGAGTAGATTCTGGAACGCAATTTGGCCAAATGTACGTATGCAGAGAATGTAGGATGCCAGGTAGGATGGTCACGCATGAGTGATTACGTTCTAGCGTCGCGTTGTCGCACAAATCGAAAGCCCCCTATTATTGTGTCCTTAAAACTTTGCCAAAAAAAAAAAACCAACAATGTTCAGTAATAATATAATATTTTTTGTGTATGCTTCTGTATGTTTTTTTTTTTTTTTTTTTTGTATTATGAGATGGAAAAATCTGCATAAAACCTCTGCCAATATAACAATTCTTTTGGTTACAGTTTTCTAAAAGCAACCTTAAAACTTGAAACTAATTGCTTATAGACCAATAAAAATGTAACTTTTACAATTTAATTTGATTTTTTTGGAATTTTTCTTCTTTTTATAGGGACCACCAGGATTACCGGTAAGTAGACATTTTAATTTCAATATCAATTTATTTGTCGTCGTTCTTTGATTTACTGATACTGTTAATCCCTCTGCTTCTTGACACATTACAAATGACTTTACAGGTATAATGTTTAATTAATCATTTCATTAAATATATTAAATATACATATTTTATAACTATTTATTATTTATAATTTTTGTTTCTATATAGGGTGTTGGTACATCAATGGAGGTTGGTATTTTTTTAAACAATTATAAAATTATCAAGATTAAGTTTGATTGTTGTAAAAATATTTAACATACTATAATTTATATATATATATTTATTAAATGATACACAATATATGTATATGCTTGATCATAAATTGTTTCCATATTCAAAACATTCAACTAAATGTTGATCTATTTATTATTATGTACTGTTTACATAATTTCCAGGCATTTAATTTGTTAAAAAACCGGGCAATTTTTCCAGCCATACACGCTAACGTAGTGGTATATAAAATCAAATCGTGTAATAGGTCAAAAATTTGCCCTTGGTATCTGTATTATGTTCCTCGACTTCGTCTCATATTACAGCCTCCAGATCACCTCAAGCTATATTTTGAAATATGCCCCTCAATCCAGTAAATATTTGTATTTTATACTAGTTTATTTTAAGTATTAGTGTTTTCTTTAACATTATTGTCTGTATTATAGAGCTTGCAAGACCTTATTGAACGTGGAATTGTGTCACCTGGTCCAAGCTACGGCCAATTCAATCCCGGTGGAACAGGAGGAAGCGTGTACCGTGGAAGCCAATACCCGGGAAGTACGTACCCAGGAGGTAGTGTGGGTTTCCCCGGTGGCACTGGCACTGGTAGTGATGGTAATGTCGCTGGCGACCAAGGAAAAGTAACACCAACACCAAAATCTATTATCGACCAGATATTATCGACGCTCACTACAAAACCATTCCGCTACGAATCATCTTCAAGTACATATTCATCGGCATCCGGTCCTTCGCAGTCATTGACTGGCAGCGTCAAGCGACGTAGGAGAAGTATCAATGCTTTGAACGAAACGAATGAAGCAATATCGGAAGGAGATGATAGTGATTACTTCTCTGAATCAGACTTTGAGGCATTGCCACCATTGTACAGGCAAGCTCTTGAGCAGATGTTTGGATCGCTTGAGGAGCTTCAAAGAGATTTAGAAAGGATGAAGCAACCAGTTGGATCAAGAGATAATCCAGCAAGAACATGTAAAGATCTCTTCATGTGTCATCCTGACTTTGAGGATGGTAGGTTAAAGGTCACAAAGAAAAACCATTTGGAATGTAGGAATACATTAGATGATACAATTTATTCCAATTTTTTAAAATTTCCATTTTAATGAATATTTATGCCCTACATCAGCAGCCAAATGAGTTGATCCGAGTCATCATGATCTTTTCCATCTGACTATTTGCTGCCATATATGGAGAGTTACAAGAACATCAACAAATTATATTATTAGTTATTGTTTAGTATAGGCTTTCACAAGTTTTTGGCCTCGATTTTTAGTTGGGGTTACCATACAGAGTTGCGTTATACACAGATACGGTAAGTTATTGTAATTCGGTTATTGAATCCATCTTTGCAGTGTAAGAACCAAATTGGCCCTCGGTTGTCATAAATAATTATATTAATAAAGTGTTGTGTATTTTATCATTCTTTTCTAGGTTACTATTGGATTGATCCTAATCAAGGTGTTGCTAGAGATGCTATTTATGTTTTCTGTAATTTCACTGCTGGGGGTGAAACCTGCGTCACTCCTGATCCAGATACTGCTGAGGTAAGACTCTAAATTAATTGCAGTTGGTGACTAGTAAAGATGATGAAGAATACAAGTGCTTGAGTTACTTCAACTCTTAGTAATGAATTGCACAAACGGCAATCAATTACCTATGGTCCATGCAAATGGAGCGATCGTATCAAGGTGGTTTTGGAGTGTTTTCTTACCTTTTGTGAAGAAGCTGTGAATTTTAGCCATTTTTATCTCTTGCCTAAACTATTTCACACTTGGTTAATTAATTTTTGGCTGCTGACGGGGGGTATTTGGGGGGGGGGAGAGGAAGCACCCATTTTGCTGCCACCTGGATCCCCCCGATTTTTGATTTCTTAATCAACATATCTTTTGAAGCTAACTGACATGTATATCAGTCTCTCTATCCATAGAGATTTTATACCTGCATGACTATCTGTAATGAGTAGAACTAACTAAATTATTATTATATAATTCATATATGTCTGTTTTTTAGTGGATATGTTCACTGTTTTCCATATGTAACCATATAGATACAGTGAGGGAGTGTAAATTAAATTTTCTTTCCAGAATTCTAAAAATATGTTTTTTCGGTTTTTGTTCTTTCTTTATATTTATCTCACAGCTACCAGTTGGATTCCATGATGTCGATTCGGTATACATTGCAAATTTTATATATATATATATATATTGTTCAGTGAATTCTCAGTTGTTCTTTGTTGGATCTCGAAACTACCTCTTCTTTATATAACATGTCATTCCATAATATGCCATAGCTTCTGAAACAAACTTGGCAAGCTCTTTTTATTTCGCAAACTTGAAACTTGAAATAAAATTATTTCTTTGAAATGAACTGTTCCCTTAAGCCCCGCCTATTGGATGTTGTTGCTAAACAAATGTCAACACATGTTCGTGGGACAAGCGAGTATTCCTGGTCTTTTTCTGATTGGGCAATTGTTAAATTTGATTGACAATCGAGAAAGGTTGATTGATCCCAAAATGAGCAAACAAAAGAGTTTGTAAACTATGGCATAATAACTCATATGAACCAGGGAAATTTCATCTATAATTTATCTTGTGTGTTTTCAAATATTAAACAATTTAGAAAGTTTAACTCAGAAATGTTTCGTCCTCGGTATTATTTATTCTCTATATTGGAAGCAATTGAGGCGCGGACTCTAAACCTTGTGGTCGGGGGTTCGAGCCTTCTCTGTGCAAGTCGCTTGTGTCATTGGGCAAGACACTTTATAAATTGGTACTGGCATATGATCCCTTCACAGTAAGGCACAGTCTGGCCCAAATGCTAATGATAAAGAGATGGGCACTCGGACCTGTACAGATTCAACCATCTTTTACCCTTTTCTCAAAACAGAACTGTTAGATGCAAAAGCTTAAAATAGGAATAACATTTTTTTTTGTAAGAGTAGGTTTGTTTAATCAATATTGTGTTATGTGTATTATATAAAGCTCATGAATATTTTTTGAAATTGAGATGATTAAATAGAAACCTAAATGAAAGTATAGATGCATATCTAATACCAGTATGTTTATTTTCATCTTTCTAGGCTAAACCTCGAGCTTACAAAAATGCCAAGCCGGGCCAGTTTTTCAGTGAGTTCCGTCAAGGATATCCAGTAAGTTATATATCAAATCTTTATTATTATTATTATTACTAATACTAGAATACTACAGTACTCGTAATTACTTTACAAATGAAAAGTAATAACTAGAGTATTACAGCACTGTATAAGAAGACTCATTTGCTATTTTAACTGTGACTTTTGTGCTGTAATATGAAAAAAGTATATATATATAGGAAGAATAAATGCATTATTATGTATATTGTTGAGGGTGGTGGTCAACAACAGGCATATCCACTGTCTAAATTCACAGGCCAAGAAACATTTGTTTAAAGTAACAAATAAACTGATAGACCATTAAATATGGTCCTAGTGTATGAGTTTTTCAGATATGTGACTTGTATTTTCATTCACTTCTGATTTTATTCTTTATGTAATGAAATCCTTATAGCAGCTTAGTCGGATAAACCGGTCAAAGATCACTCTGTGTATGGTGACCCATGGAGATCCTTGGGTCAGAGTTCAACCGCATCAGTTTGTGTTTTAGCCAGAGTGTCGACTTTCACACTACTGTACCTACTGTTGTATGAGTATACTCAAAAGTGTTTATGTTGCACAGAGAAATATAATGGGATGATGTTAAAATAATGAAAAGATGTTAAACTCCCAATCAATTTTTCTTTCCTCAGATTACCTATAGCAGAGTGGGCCAAGTTCAATTAACATTCTTGAGATTATTGAGCACGCGAGCAACGCAGAACTTCACGTATGAATGCAGTAAGAGTGCTGGATGGTATGATGCTCATGACGAAAGTTACAGCAAAGCCATCAAGCTTCTAGGTGCCAATGAAGAGGAGTTCGGCTATGACACTGACTACCAACCTACAATTCTAACGGATGAGTGTATGGTAAGTATTGTTTGCATATGAACTATACTGTGTTGTAAAATCTATAAGTTGTCTGGTATATAAAATCTTCTGGGTGAAAAAGTGTGCTATGAGTTTTATGTCATGTTTTTGCTTGACCTGCTCCCTATCATTTTTTTTAAATGTCAGTATCGCCATTGTTTGGGAATTTCTGATGAAACTCACCTTCCCTTTCTTCTTAGTAGCTGTTTCCCTCTGGTTCTCTAATATAATTTATTTCACTTTGATATTAGTAGTTATTATTTATGTTACTGATTAGCACTTATACAGCACTAGCTATACCATTATTATTATTTACAAATGAGGTAAAATCCTATGTGCGTCACAAGCAACTGCAGTTGGTGGGGTAGGGAGTAGATATCAAACATCATGTTTAACACAATGAACAAATTGTCCTGGAAAAACTACAGCAGCTGCAGTGTATTCCCTTCCCTATCCATATTTGTTATTGTTATATTCTCCCTCATCAAGTGACGTTACCAAATGCAAAAGAACTTTAAGTACAGTACCATTAACCCTGGTAGCTATCAAACATAATGTTTAACACAATGAACAAATTGTCCTGGAAAAACAAAATTCAATAGCTATTTAAATTTTCACCATATAATAATAATAATAATAATAATAATAATAACAACAATAACAATAATAATTTTGTGTCATTTCTTTTTCAATTTCAGAATAAACCCAAGAAGGGTAAAACAGTATTTGAAATTACAACAACAAAACTGCACCAGTTGCCTATAATTGACTTTGCAGCCATGGACTTTGGAACAAGCAGCAAACAATTCGGATACAAAGCTGGCCCAGTATGTTTTGCAGTTTAGTAATTAAGGAGCAGGTGCAGAGATTTTACATGTTTTATTTCCTCATGGTGCTATTTGTTGTATTTTTAAATTGATAATTAAACTTTTTTGGAACGATTATCATGACCGAAGTTTTTAATCCCTTGTAAAGCCCAACATTCTGTAGTAGCAACAGTATATTTTGCCGAGCTTTTTTCAGAAATACTGCTCAAGAACTATATAAATAGTATAATGGAATTTAAAGAAGACACCAAAAGTCGGGAATAACTGGAAATGGCACCTCATCAAGGTGTTCTACATGTGCTGCTAACTATCTAGCCATTTGTCGTTAATCTTCATTATCAACATTAGTACTATATCCAAGTAAATGCTATTTTTGATAAGTAAATTTCCATAGTAAACGTTTTGCCAGTGTGGGTTGTTGATAAGTGAAGGAGATAGTATATAAATGCAGGACTATATCCACATTTTGGTTGAATTTGGCAACATTGGACTTGAAAATTTGTATTATAGTTAAGGGAATGCTCTTATAGAAAATTAAGCATTATTTTTTAAGTAGTTATAGGAGATATACAGTAGTAGATTTGAGATTCCCCGTAATCTGCAGTGGTTATCTATATGTAGGAGGTAGTTTCCTTAACCCTTTTATTATTATAATAATTTCAAATTATAAATTCTTTAAACTAAAAAAAAATAAGTAAAAGATAATTTGTATACCCATAATACTCTTATGTGCTTTGTGGTTTCCTTGGTTGACTGTGGAAGTTATTGTCAAAGGAAACATTAATACTACTTTATTAACACCAGGGGTTCATAAGGTATAAAATACTGATGGTACCTACATGAATGAACCCCCGGTCAACCTGCACCAAAAAACAGTTTCACCGCCACCAAATATATGTTGCCTGCATATATTAACTTAACTTGGACCTGGCAAAATTCTTGACCAAATTACACCGAAACAGTACTACTACCTCACAGCAGAACTAAGGAAAGTTACCCTCCGTGCCCTGCTGATGGAGCCATACAAATTAAGAACGCATGTGTTGTTTTTATGCGCGTTTTATATTAAAAAAAAACCTGTGGATTTTGTTAAATTTTCATCCTATTGTTCTGTATAGATGTTTGGTACTGCTGAACGTTTGGTAGCACTGTGTGGAACAACTAGTGCAAGATGCAGTCTTTTGTTTATTTCGATATCACATCTCTCACTGTCTGTGTATAAACTGGCTGAATATTTTATGACAATAATACAGGGACATATTTATAAGCTAAATAGAACTATCGCAGTTTGTAGAGCTATCAATTTGTTTTGTGAAAAAAAAATAATGTGAATATCATTTACCATAATGCTGCAACGACATTACAGAATTAACCATCTATTGTACACAATATTTTCTTATATTCATTCTCATTCTTACAATAAATATTTCCCCCAACTTAAAATGATCATGTGTTGTCTGTTATTTTGTTGGTGATGAAGATGTTTGTTGATGGTGAAAATGCATTGACAGATCTGGGGGGGGGGGGGGGGGGGTCAGGGTTCAGGGGTCCTGACCCCACCCCCTTGAGCTGCCAAGCAAAAAAAAATCTAGACCTACCTTTTCAGAACCTGAGCAGAAAATACAAATCATCATGCAAAACTTACACTTATTATTATTATTATTTTTATTATTATTATTATTATTATTATTATTATATTTTATTTTCAAAAGTAAAGTGTTTTTCATGCCTATGGGCTCATCGATTCATTGAAAAAAGTATACGTATGCAACTATTTAATTTATTTTTCTGTATGTATGCACACATAATAAGCCTAGGCCTATTGACTGTAAAAAGAATGAGAAAATTTACCTG
Source organism: Anneissia japonica (assembly GCF_011630105.1). Lineage (NCBI taxonomy): Eukaryota > Metazoa > Echinodermata > Crinoidea > Comatulida > Comatulidae > Anneissia > Anneissia japonica. Next base: position 325,602 of record NW_022684833.1, read on the forward strand.
ACCGTTTTCAAGAGTGGGAAAACGTTGAATTTTGAAGAACTTAAAAGTTATTAAAAGACACCTCAGAAGTCAGGAAAGCTCATTTCCCGCCTCTTTACGGCTGCTAGGTAGTCACGGACACGCCCATACGCAATTTAGCACAATGACGCTGCAAGTTATGGGTTATTCAAAATTTTCCCGGGAGAGGACCCCCGGATCCCCTTTCATTTTAGGGATTTGGAAACATTCCGACCCCCCCCCCCCTAAAATTAAACCCAGATCCGCCCCTGAGATGATACTTATGACGATGGTGAATGAGATGATGTTGACGATTATATTTGATGATGATGATGATGATAAACATGAGGATAGTGGTAGTGGTGTTGGTAAAGATGGTTTGATTTGACCATTATGGAGCGTGAATATTCCAGCTTATCCTAAAAGGTCAGTTGATAATCAGCAACATTAATAATGTGATTTGATGATAAACCAAGAGCAAGATGTTGTGGATAGTGATGTGAACATCTTCTTGTTGGTATCAACATCAATTTTAATTACCAAAATTATCTACTTGTCAGAAGGTATAGAAATCTACTGAGAATGACTGATCTCGGAAATAAACATTCCTAGAATAACATCTATCACTGATACTCTTCTTGGTCATAATAATTACAAATTCAAAGGAGATGTGGTAATATGGTACGGACGCTGAATAGGCTATAGACCACTTGGTTACATAATGTATCAGAGGTGGTGCCAGTTAAGTTAACCACAATTCGTCGAAGAGAAAAAAAGGGGTATACGTATTTTCAACATATCAGTAGACTGTAAAATCGATTAAATAAGCCCCCTAGAACTGTATCGAGAGATTTTGAGAGACAGCTGACCACGCCCATTTTTCTATCGTCTGGGATATCCCATCCCCGACTCCCCCAACCCCCCTACCCACTTTTCTATCGTCTGGGATATCCCATCCCCGACTCCCCCAACCCCTACCCCGTAATGTAATGTATACAGAAGGTATGGAAATGCCAAATCAACACAGGCATAACACCGACCCCATTTGCAGTAGGCCTACATTACGAGTATATAAATATACAGTACTGTACCTTATTTTAGATTGGCACGTGCATCTTTCCTGAAGATGCAGACAGTTACTGAACATGTTGCCAAAGGGACCGAAAGATTCCGATGTTGATTTTGTATATTCCAAAAGGATATGCCTGCCTTATTTGACGAGTGCGTATGTGACTTGTGTACAATTAAAACGCATGCAAAGGCTGTCTTAACGCACCTGTGAATGGTACGGGTGAAATTTACGATCAGCTGTGTACGGTGTAAATTCAGGCTCGTTACGCAGAATTCTGGGGAGGTGCAAATCAGTTTCACACGGTCGGGTACGGGGCCGTAGCCTCGTTGTGAGTCTTTCAGACATTTTAATACCATTTTTGACCGATTCAGAAGGTCTAGTATAAATGTTTGAATGGACGTTATTTCTAGAGCTATTCCGACAATGTAATGTGATTGCCCTTTACATTATGAATAGTATTCGCCGAGTTTTTAATCACATTTGAATGGTGCGGTTTCTTTCTTCCTGCAATGATTTAAGCTCAACGTTTGATTATATGTTTTGCATGCAAAAAGTTCAACATTCTTGCCTTTTTAAATGTATTTTATACCAACATTAATTTGTTCATTTGTTATTCGTTTTTCATTCATTTATTTAATCATTTATTCAATCAATCATCCATACATCCATCCATCATTAATTTATATTTAAGTTTGAGTAGCAGTACTACCAATACACTTTATGTATAAACTTTTTTTTGTAATTTAAACATTATACCTTTATAATAGTATTACTTTAATCCTAAATGTTGTAATGAACAAACAGTTTGTGTTTAAGACGATTTAATACAGTTTCAGTATTTACTAGTCCATGTTGTCATCTTCTATTCTCATGTGAAGTCTATTCGTTCTATACTTGTATTGTATTTATAATATCTGGAATAGAATAGAGTATATATAAACATATGTACATAAACATAACCTCTTGCCAACTTCGTTGGCGGAGGTAATTAAATAAAAATAGTGCTACCAAGCATCAAAATCCGGCCTGTGTTAAAGAAAGGTCTGCGTATTAACTTGAACCTGTTGATTTAAATCAGTGCCGCAGTGTATGTCGGTTAAGCAGGCTATTGATGTCAAGTTTTAAGGGCATTATAATTGTGACCTAATCGGAAAAGGCTTTCAAAATAAATGTTAAGTAGCAGAAATGTGATAGACTAGATACCATTAAAGGAAATAATCTACCCACACTCAGAGATCACTGACATGGAACATCTTCCTGGTCTCAGTACTTTCGGCGTGGCTCTAACCCACAATTTTTAGTTTTGCAATTCTTTTTTTATCGCCAGATATCTTAGTGAAAAAAAGAAATATTCAGTCTTAAAATATTGTCTGACAACCAAGGGTTTTTAGATGTTAAAGTCCTAGAGACAAACTCTTTAATATAAGTTGGCAGTTTGACTTTACGTGTCAATGAAGTGTCAATGTTACGTGTCAATGAAGTATTTTTTGTTTTTAAATGATTATGAATAATGTTCACATTACCCTTTAAAATCTTACTAAATCTGTCTGAATTATATTTACTATTAGTTAAATATCAACATCCACGATATATTTATGAAACACAACACAGGTACACGAAAGTTAAGTTTAGTTGTATTTCATGGGCTAAATTTATGGCTTTATACCAAGTGTTTAATATTTAAAAACAATTTTTAAAAATTGTTTCCCCACTCCTTGAAATCTGCTAACCAAACAAGTTGCACAAAAGCCCAGCTAATGATTTCTGACTAAACCACCACGTTGTGAACGTTGTATCAACGTTATTCGAGAATAGGGCCAACGGTATGGCGACGTTTATGAAATTTTGGTTTAAGTTACGTTTCCGTAAAGTTGACATTCGTTCGTGACGCGTTAGACATATGTTGCATTCGTTAGTTGTTCGTAGTGGGGGGGGGGGGTGTGCAGAGGTACGGTACGGTTATACCTCCATGGGTGCACGTTGGGTTTACGTTTTCTCTTTGTCTGTTGTTCGTCCAAATACGTCCAACGGGCCTCTTCTTCCTCCAGCGAAGATTTAAGCACCCCACTAAATTGTAAAAATAATTGTTGTATTTTATTGTTGTTAAGTTATGAGAGTGCAATTTCCGGGCACCTATAGACAGGCACCGTAGCAGGTGCCTCCTGCCTCCGACAGTTGTCGGGAAGGTTGGGGCTACGTTCAGACTTGGAGATAAGCCAGGCTTGTGTTAAGCCCGGCTTAACTTTGCCGGACGTTCAGACTAGCGGGTTTAGCCAGGAGAGAATTTGCATAATGAACCGTAACCAGGAAACGTGTTTCAAAACATTGCTTGCGAAACGTACGTTTCTCGGTCACAGTGTACGTAATTGAATGCTGATTGCTCATTTTGTTACCGGAAAGTCATGCAAGACCACCCCCGCAACGATTAATGCCCGGCTTAGAAAAGTTAAGCATGGTGGCACGCCAGGCCTTGTTACTATAGGAACACAGCCCGGCTTGAGATAAGCCACCTAGTTCAGACTGGCAGGTGGATAAACCCGGCGAGTTGAGCCGGTTTTATCCACCTAGTCTGAACTAGGCCTTTACCTGGATCAACTTTTCCGATTGCGTTGCAGACGCAGACGAATCAGGTTGCATTGGTAGCTGCCCTGCGCAATCGGGAAGGCACCCCGATTCGTCTGTGAACCACAACTGTCACGACTGTCGCCGCCGATAGGGTGAGCGATTCTATGGAAACCGAGCTAAAACTCTGGATCCGCGCCTGAGAAGTCCCTATTCTCAAAATTTTCTATTCCCTTAGCCCTAACCATTGTGGGGCAGTGAGGTAGGCCCTCACGCACCCCCTACCGCCAAATCCTGCATCCGACCCAGGTATTTTATACCAAAATGAATTTTTGTTTTTGTTATTCGTTCGTTCATTCATTCATTCATTCATTTATTTATCAATACATCCACCTATTTAGTCATTAATATAGGCCTATTTATATTAAAGTTTGATATAAACGTTTACTTAATACAAATAAGTATTACCAGTACCGCCAATACACTTTATGTAAAACCTAGGGGGCCGATCGAGACAACACTACTCTAGGGGGTATGGGTCTTTTCCCCTCGAAATTGTTGTTTTCTAGGCACCCGAAAATAACCTCTGACGCGTTTTGGGCAATCAATTATTTCTTTTCCCTTCCTTCTTTTTTTTAATTTTATTTTTTTTTCACTTTTCAAAATGGGGTTCGGGGCCGGCCCGGCCCCCTTTCTAAATCCGCCCCTGTTAAGTAAATATGCATAAAACTTCCTAGATTTTGAATCATTAGCAAATATTTGTGACAAGAGATCGATCTGGAATGACAAGTGGAAGTAAGACTTGTTAATAGTAAATCGCCCGCGGTTTGCAATACTTCTACTAGTCATATTATTCCATTTAACAGTGACATTTATATTTGTGTACCATTTATACATACAGCGCCACCAATCAGATTTAGTTGCTTGAATTATTTTTTTTGAAATACAGTATTACAACATGGGAAATTGCGTCAAATGCTCCTTAAGCGTCTAAACAACACGAGTAAACACTGAAGCCATGATTTACACAATAGTTAATAACATCACTAAAGGTGGCAGTGTCCATGGTGGTACTTCGACCACTAACAAATCCGAATTGCATTGGATCAAAGATCTTTGATAAGACATTGGAGACAATTATGGGCCTATAAATGCTTTTGAATATTAGGGATTAACGTATCTTCCTCAACAAAAAAAAATTGGAGCAATTCCATATCTAATACATAGGCCTATGTTAAATATTGCTGTCTTAGGAAGTTTAGATTTTACTCTGAGGTTAAGGTATTGAGCAGTAATTCCATCGGGGCCCGGAGCAGAATTATTGTACCTATATCTTATGAACGAGTCCGTATTTAAATAGTTGGAATTTCACGTTGAATCTTTCATGTTGTTCATTTTGGTAGTGAGCTCCTTCTGAGCGTCATTAATTGTTTGGGAACTATAATTATCTTTATCAACTTTAGACTCAAAGAAATCGGTGAGTGTTGAAATAGTGATGGCGTTTTCATTATCTTTATTTATTTATTCATATATTCATTCTGAAAGTAATCAATAGTATAGAAGCATTCAAATATAAAAACTCCGAAAAGTACAAAAAGCAACTTATTTCCACTGTGGTTCCTAAATGAGAATACTAAAATTATAGAATAATAATAGAACTATAAAAATGGAAACATTACAGTAAATTCATTTAAAATACTATATATAGACAAATTCAATTTTCAAGAATTAACATCATTAAAATTAAACAATACTATGAAGTTTAGATATATAATGGTTCTTAATAAGTTTTTTGAATGTGTATATGGATTGTGCATTTTGAACACTATAAGGTAATTGTTTCCATTAATCAATAACGGTATCAATGAATGTAAATCTACTATGCGTACCAGATGCTGGTTTATAAATTAACATTCTAACAGTAGAAAATCTAGATTATAGTTATGAAGTTGGTTAGTAAACTCAATACCATTGAAATATACAGAAGATATGCCATTTATTAATTTTGAAATTTCTACTAGAGTTCTGCAACTCTAGTAGAAACAGGTAACCAACTTAATTTATTACATTTTTAGAATCTTTCACTGTTTATATGTTTATAATAGTATTTCTTTAGTCCTAAATGTGCTGTAATGGACAAAACATAGTTTGTATTTAAGACGATTAATTACGGTTTCAGTATTTTCTAGTCCATGTTGTCATCTTCCATTTTCATGTGAAGTCCATTCGTGCTATACTTGTACTTGTTTTTATAATGTCTGAAATAAAGTCAAATTAATATATACATTAATTAATAATATAATAATATGTATGTGGGTGAGTGTGTGGGGGTGGATGTGTGCGTTTGTGTGGTGTAAAAACAATGAAAAGACGATGTACCGGTACAATCATTTATGGTTGATTTGCATAACAGAAATTTATTGAAATATAATAAAAGAGATATTGTCATGGGTAAAAAAAATCAATTTAAAAAACAATTACATAAAACAGTGCTACCAAGCCTGAAAATCGGGCCTGTGTTATTGACGAGATTCCTGCGCATTGACTTGAAACTGTTGATTTATATCGGTGGCGCAGTGTATGTTTGGTTTAGGCTACTGTGTAGATGTAAAGTTTAAGGGCAGATCTGATTTAACAATAGTCACCTTAAGGGAAAAGGCTGGTCATTTTCAATGGAAATGTGAAGTAGCATAAATGAAAAGAATGGAAAGGAAAAAGGAACATCGGATTCCCTATAATCTGCCCACACTCAGAGATCATTGACATGGATTTAGACATACAAAGATTTCACAAAGTCTTTACTATGTAATACAATACTGTACAGTTATTAAACATTGATTTTTTTTAACGTCTCAGTAATTTCGGCCCTAACCTAAATATTTAGTTACGCCATTCCTTTTTTATTGTATGATATCGGTGAAAAAAATGAAATATTCATTCTTAAAATATTATTTGACAACCAATGATTTTTATTTGTTAAAAGTCCTAGAGACAACACCCTAAATATATAAGTTGGCAGTTTGGCGTTACGAGCAAGTAAAGTAGATTTTTTAAAATGATTATGAATAATGTTCACATTACAACCAAGGATTTTTATCTGTTAAAAGTCCTAGAGACAACATCATAAAGGTAAGTTGGCATTTCAAACCAGTAAAGTTAATTTTAAAAAATGATTATTAATAATGTTCATATTACTCATTAAAAACTGATCAAATCTCGGTCTAAATTATATTAAATATTTGTTAAATATCAACACCCATAATATATTTATAAACCACAACACAAGTACACGCAAGTTAAATTTAGTTGTATTTAATGGGATTAAATGTATGGCTTTATACCAAGTATTTAATATAATCCTAGAAATTTGCTGGGCAAACAAATTGTACTAAAATGTATACGGTACCAAACTAATAATTTCTGACTGAAATAGCATTGTGAACGCTGTTTCAACGTTGTGATAACGTTACCGTACTTTCTGACATAATCTATGACCCGTACTATACTGTACTACAAAATCATGTATTATGCGCCTTATAAATCCATTCATTGATTGATTGATTGTCTCAAATTTGTTTCCTGGATGTGCCAAAATGTTTCCCGGCGGCTGCTACAAGCTGAGATAGAATTATAAATCTGAAATTTAGTAAAATACACAATACCTGCATACGAGGACAAGTGCTGACATCAAAACAACAACCAACACACTTAGAAAAACGACTGCTATCAAGTAACCGGTTGTGTCTTCCAATTCGTTTCCACTTCGAGTATTAGCTTAAGAAAAAAAACTATTTACTATTAAACAATACATTTACTATTATACAAAGCAATTTATATGAATACAAAATACAAACAAGTATATATA
>NW_022684833.1:333945-345126 GCF_011630105.1 Anneissia japonica
TATATATACTGTATATATATCCCACTGTCGGCGACATTGGGGGAGAAATGGGGGAGAACTATTGTGTATTCATTCATCAATAGAAGTCTCGTAATGCACGTCAGTACATTTCTCGCATCTAGAAAAAACAAAACTTTCCGAAGTTAGGAGAACCCCAAGAGGGTGAGCGATTATATGAAAACCGAGCTTTACCCTGACTATCGCACATAATGGGGTCCCAAAGTGGGCGGGGTCATGGAAAGAGAAAACGTAATGTTTGCTTGTTCCGTCGCTGGAAGACTATTTTAGATGTGGGGCGGGGTGGATTTTGGGTTCTCCTAACTTAGGAAAATTTTATTTTTTCTAGATGCTGAGAAATGTACTGACGTGCATTACGAGATTTCTATTGATGAATGAATACACACTGAATTAATAGTTCTCCCCCATTTTACCATGGACAAAATTAATAACTGCGATGATGATAATGATGATGATGATGTGATGATGATAAGGAGGAGGCATCGTAGCAGGTGACGACATGCTCCTGTGCAAGGTAAATTAACAGGCCCTTTGATATGAGTGTCAACCGAGGCCCGTATCCAGTTCGTCGTCACATTTTCAATGCACACAATCGGACAACAGTAATTATATTCAATCTCTACAATTAGTACATTCTCGACTTATAAAAAATATCATATATCTAATATTTTATATGCATGCTCGGAAGCGGAAAGTTTAACATAAAAGTTTGATATACGTTTCATGTTGTTCGTTGAGTGGTCTTTAATGATATTATATTCTAATATGACCACAACATTAGGAAAAACACTTTGTCACCTACAAAGTTCAGACCTATATACATTTATATACCTTGGCCTAGATCATAAGGAAGTCCGCTCTATATCCAAATTTCATGAAACTGAACGTTTTATGCATGCACCGACGTGGGAATTTTGTTTTATGTTACTTTTTTGTATAAATGGTCTTCTTTAAAATATTTCAGTCTAATATGACCACAACATAAGGAAGTCCTTTCTTTAAATGTTTAAATGTACAGAGAATTGTTATACAATCAAAATCATTATACACATGTTAAATCCAATTTAAAAAAATAAATAAATAAAAAAGTACGTTTCAGTGTAAGCGCCGACGTGGAAAGATTAACCTAATAATCTTGTTAATAATGCGGTTCTAAAATTAATTTTATGACCATAACTTTTAAGTTGTAACTTCAGGAAAAATAATTTTTATTGTACCGCCACCAGCTGGGAAAGTAATTAAATATGCATAAATGTCTTCTATGATTGGTTGATTCCCAACATTTCAATGCTTAGTGGTTGGACGGTCGGATATAATGTGTAACTCTCATAATAATTTCATATTTCGAAAATTTTTTTGGAGTATGATCACGTTCCATGATAGATTACATCCACAGGGTGCCCCTAACTCAAAATTTCAAAATTGAAGAAATTGCGTTTTTCCGAATCACGACAGACTGAGTAGATTAGGCCTATTGGTTAAAATGTAAAAATTGAAGATTTTATTTTTAAATCACAGAAACCCACAAATTTATATTCAGTACATTCTCGACTGTCTTGGAAATGTGGACCTTATTTGGTTGGGTGCGTTATACACACTCTTCGTAACACCCAACCTACTGGATATTCTGGCCTGGAAACTTCACTTTGGTGTAATTTTGGAATAACAGAATATAAAAATCAACGCACATGTATAGCCTATCCTCCCTCTGATTTTTATTAACCATACATTGTGAAATAAATCATAATAATAATAAAAGAACTCGTACGTTATCGCGCAGCCGATTTAATTACAGTCCCTCTTTGATTAATACTTAAACGGTGCAAAAAGTTTATTTTGTCTATACATTTTTGTCTTTGGTTTAGATTGGTGGCGTTTCTGACAAAAAGAGTTGGAATTCGCCAGACCACCAGGCACTGCTATCACTTTATATTGGCGAACGGCGCGAAGAGGTCTGGATCCGCGCCTTCCTCTAGGTTTCCGGAAATTGCACTCTCATACCTTACAACAATAAAATACAACAATTATTATTCTTAATACAATTTAGGGGGTGCGACCGCACCCTCTGCACCCACTCTGCATCCGCCCCAAAGGAGATTTATCTAGCTATCGAAATTTTTCAATTTTTACCATCATAATTAAATTCGTACTATATTCACTAGTTTTAGACGTGGTCCTTACCTGAAAAGTATTCCTGTCCTGTGACGTGAACAACAAACGAACAGCTTCCTTTGTTACCAGGAACATCAGTAGCGGAACAGGTAACAACTGTTAAACCAACTTCAAAGAAAGACCCAGAAGCTGGTGTACACGTTGCTGATATACCACTATGTACATTGTCTGCCACTGTGGGCTCCTTCCATGTTACTGGATTCTCAGACTGGTCAACAGAATTGTTCACCACGATGTGATGAGGACACATGAGGTCAGGCTCCTCATAATCTAAAAGTTTAGATTTATAATATGGATTTATAATAGGCCTAATATATAGATTTATTATCATCTCGTTGGTTCAAATAAATTGAAAAACTATTTATAGTTATATATACCAAACCAGATGAAATTATTCCAAGATTTAAATACTGTATCTTGTTTACCATCTGTATATGGTTAAACACTGAATAAAAATACTTATTTGAGGGAATGCTAAGTTGTGATCATTGGATAGAAAAATATACGGCAGTTAACAATTCAAATTCGACCTTCGGGGATTGAACTTTCTTTTAAAATCATATACCAATTCAATTCTTTGTAATTGGTATTAATTTTTCATACGGAGGATGTATTCCGTATATGAAATAATAAATAAAAGTTCATTATATTCCATGCTCTGTATATAAATGAACTTTCGTTTATTATTATTTTTTAAAATATGAGACTTAATAAAAGGTCATTTTATACAAATTCTATCCTCTGTATGATAATGAACTTTCATATTATTATTTATATAATAATAAATGAAAAATCAGTATATACAGAGGATGGAATATATTTACGATGAGCTCAGGGGTGGCGTCAGTGGGGTGCCGGAGGACCAGGCTCCGGAGAAAAAACACAATTGGTCGGAGAGAAAAAAAAAAGTTGTGTGTTTGTTTTTTCCAAAATAAGACCACTTTTTTTATGGCCTCAAATCAACAAATGTCTTTTATCTTTATTAAAGACCAAAGCTGCAAAATACCATAAACCCCGGTCTCAAAAGTGGTCTTTATTGGAGGGAGAATTGTATTAGTATACTCTAGCTAGAATCGATCACATAAGCTCTGAAAAGTGGTTCGGGGCGCCCCAGATCATTTCTAGACTAGAGTGTCTGAACGACGCCCGACCACAGACATTTACGCTCTCGTCGGACTTCCCATCGGGGACATCGGACCCCTGTTTGGAAAAGCCTGGGCCACCCTGAAAAAAAATTCTTCCAGCTACTCACTGGCTAACATTATTTTCTTGTTTTTATACAAAATACTTTCCGTCTCAGGGACGGATCTAGGTTCATATTTAGGGGCGGGGATCATACTTTTTTCATAAAAACGCCAAGAAGAAGGGGGTCCTCCCCCGGGAAAATTTTGATTCTTAGATGGCGAGAAATGAGCTTTCCAGACTTCTGAGTTGTCTTTTAATGACTTTTAAGTTCTTCAAAATTCAAGGTTTTCCCCCTCTTGAAAACGGTCAGGTAAACTTTCTCATTCTTTTTAAAACAGTAAATAGGCCTATTTATGTGTGTATACGTACATAAAAAAAATTGAGTTGCTTACGTATTCTTTTTTCAATGAATGAATAACCCCAAAGAGGAAGGGGGTGGGGGTCCGCCCCCGGGAAAATTTTGATCACTAGATGGCAGGAAATGAGCTTTTCCGACTTCTGAGGTGTCTTTTAATAACTTTTAAGTTCTTAAAAATTCAAGGTTTTCCCCCTCTTGAAAACGGTCAGGTAAACTTTTCATTCTTATTATTGTAAATCCCAACTATGTGTGTATGTACAGTACATAACAAAAATTGAGCCGCTGCATACATATCATTTTTCAATCAATCGATGAATCCCAAATAAGACGGGGGTCGGGGGTCCTCTCCGGGAAAATTTTGGTTCTTAGATGGCGAGAAATGAGTTTGCTGGACTTCTGAAGTGTCTTTTAATCAAAATTCAAGGTTTTCCCCTTTTGTAAACGGTCAGGTATTTTTTTATCATTCTTATTACAGTAAATAGGGCTATGTGTGTACCGGTACACAGATAATTGTTTTGGTCCTGACCCCCCCCCCCAGGATCCACCAATGGCCGATCTTAATGTTAAAAAAATGTGCTTACCTGAAATAAAGTTTTGTCCCGTAACGTGAACAACAAACGAACAGCTTCCTTCGTTACCAGTACCATCAGTAGCGGAACAGGTAACGATTGTCGAACCAACGTCAAAGAAAGACCCTGAAGCTGGTGTACAATTTGCTGACATACCAGTATGTACATTATCAATCACTGTGAGTGGCTTCCATGTTACTGGATTATCAAGCTGGTCAACGGAACTGTTTACAACAATGTGTTGAGGACATAAAAGGGCAGGCTCCTCATCGTCTAAAAGTTTGAATAGTCGTAAATATATTTTTTTTAAACAGCAAATTACAGAAGCCTTCTTAATGGAGAATCTATAGGCGTATAATCCTCCATTTTTGCGATTTTTGGCTGTCAGTAGGGGCTTTCCCCCCCAACATACGCTACGTCAATAAGAGTAACCATGACTTTTTTTCGGAGAATCGACACATTTTTTCGGGGAGAAAAAAAAAAGTTCGAGACAGAGTTGTGACAATGTTATTCTAAACAGAAAGTGTCATTTCTCCCAGGGCTAGTCTAATTTTGAATTAGTTCCCTTAATCGCTCGAAACCCTATTGATACTAAAATAGTATACTGCAGCTTCTTTGACTGGTAATTACTTCTTTCGCCATGTGAGGTATTAAAAATGTTTACACACCTAATTAAGGAATGCCTAGGTTTGCATGCTGTATAACAGTTCAAGGACGAAGGAACAAATGAATAGACAAAGTAATATTTAACATTGTTAATATACCGTATTGTTATTTTGCCTATTTTTCAAAACAATCATTATAATTATTAAGCTTAAGTGAAATTTCATCCTTCAATGTACCGTACTTGACCAATAAATTTCTGTTTTCATGTTTCGTTTAAATCGATTTTTTGTTTTTACATTATTGATGCATTTACACTTTGTAAATTATGGAGCACATGCAAAACACACATAGTTTATTATAGAAAGGCTATATATTAAAAATATTACATCAAGATTTTCTAACCTGAAACATTAACAACAAAAGTACAGTTGCCCACGTTCCCAGTTGTATCAGTTGCAGTACAAGTAACCGCGGTTAACCCAATACCGAACGAGGAACCAGATGGTGGAGTGCAGGTAGACACCAGACCAGTATCAATATTGTCCATTACAATTGGATTATTCCAAGCAACTGGATACGTAATATATCTATTAACAGCATTTACAACGAAGTCGTCTGGGCACATGATGACAGGATTCTGTATATCTATTCATATATTAACATTTACATCATTTCTTTTGTAAATAGTGTAATTCAATATAGAGTCTGTCTCTTATACACATCTAGGGATCTGCGAGTGCGAAACAAATTATTTAGAACTTCACTACCTTTGTAAAAAATTGTCAGTTGAGAAATCATGTTGCAATCATATAAACACTATATTTGTCACTTTAATCCTTTTAAGTGTTCTTAAATTTAAATTAAATTTAATCGTCTTTATACAAGCTAGCATAATTAATATTGTTACATAAATATGTCGAATTTGTCGAAGAATTAATTTCACAGTTTCACACAGGTCTTTGTCATATATTTTGTTTAATATTTTGACCAGTCATGATAAATGTTTTAAAATCGAAAATAGACTTAGGACAATTTGGAATCTATTAAAATACATCTGGTATGTTAATTAGGGTCGTCATTAATAATAATACCGTAATAATAATAATTTTGTATTGGTCCTCATTCAAATTAGAAATTGGGAAAATGTGGCTGGGCCTCATGAGAACCGCGACAGCCGCAGTGCAGCGACACTCGACTTTACAACGTATAACGGACACATACCGTGACAAACATTGTCCTTAACCCAATCTGCTCATATGAGGGTTATTTGAGGAGCCACGCGATCAGACTGCAATTAAAAACCAAACGCTGGCCAGAGGTCTTCAGCACAAAAAACAGAAAAATGTTTGTAGTAAATATTTTAAGGACAAAAATAATAATACCTTTGTATACTTCTACTTCGCAAAGAGTGAGATATTCAGTTTTAGGTAGGTACACACTGACATACCGTCCTTCAATCACTGGTCTGCATGTTATTTCTATGGCTCTTGAGGTGCTTATCATTCCGTTTGTAATAGGTGTTCCACATTGTGCATTTTGCGCAGATGGTGGATAATTACTGTTACCAACACCAACAACAGCTCCAACAAGTCTTTTGGCTTTCAAAACAAATGTATAAATGTTGATGGAATACTGTTTTTGTAACGTTATTATTAATAAATTACATGTCCTCTACATTTTTTCCAACATTTTGAGCATGATTTATAATGATATTGTGCTTCTTACCATCTCGTACGTACGAGATAATGGCTAAAAAAATATTTTTATGTTGGCAGCACATTCCGTACATTACATTATATAAAGCCTGTATTTTGTATTGAAATTATTAATTGTTAAAAAATAAAAGTTCAATTCAGTATGAAGTAAACTTTTTATATTATTTTATTAGGATTAGGAAATAACTCTATCGCAGATATGGACTTACCACAGCAATCATTTCTGTTATATATGACAATTCTGGAAATCGCTATTGATGATCCCAAGTCGAGATACCACCACTGGTTTGGTCTATTTTCTTTTGAAATAAAACTCTTAAGATTATAAACTTTTAGGCCTACACTTTCTTTATAAGAACACTAAGGCTGAAATTGCTTAAAATTTAAGAACAAATTGAGGCTGAGGAAAAACGTCAAACGAGGTCTTAATTTTTGTCTAAACCAACAAAATCCTATCTGTACCTTATTTGCAGATGGTGTGACTATGTAATACCATCTATAATACAGAACGGTAATATACTGCAGTACAATAGTTTTCTATGCTTGAAAAGTATGTAAAATTAAGAACAAAATAAGAACAATTTTAGTCTGAAATCGGAAAAATTAAAAAAGTTTGGACAAATTTTTACTGGTTTTACATATAAAATATAAGTGTAAATCAATATAAATCAGAGAAAACCCTATACATTTATATTTTAAAAAGCGAATATTTCCATTTATCATGTATTGACCAGTAATCAACTTTCTTTTGAAAATTGCAATAGGCCTATAGCCTGGTTCACGTCGTCTTGAAACATGATACGATAATCCCCTAATTGCGTTCGATGCCAAGTTAGAGCCAGATACAAATACAACAATAGTAGCAACAATACAAAAAAAGAAATTTATCAAATTCACAATCCAATTAAACTATAGAATAAATTATTGAAAAAAGTTATATATACAAGGTCATCAAAATTAACAAATATTACAATCCATTTACTTAAAAATTTAATTTAAAATGAGAAATATATATACACAATCATCAAAATTTGCAAAATTTGCAAATTGACATAAAAAAAAAATCCCCAGAAAACAAGAAAAAAAAGAAAAAAAGGAAAGGAAACATATTACACACACATAAAAAACACAGAAAAAGAAAAAACGCAGATACAAGACACCAGCAAAGGAACTTAAATTAAACAAACCACAAAACAAAACAAGCAAAAAACGTTAGTTCGTTGAAACTTAATTAATAGCGAATATTATAGCAGAAATGAAAAAGATTGAATTGTCAATAAATAAATACAACAAATCTGATTTTATTATTAAGAAGAATATACATTATCACTTTGAAAAACGTACGCAATCGGACTTTTTAACGTTATTACTTGGTCGATGTTGCAAAGGGCAAAGGTCATTGGTAATATATCGACTATTCGTAAAACGGACGTTTGCTGGGTTTTTACCCATAATATTACAAATAATTTCTAAAAACCAGACTAATGAGACTACTTCGATGCTGTTGTTAGCATTGTTGGAGTACGTTGTTGCCAGCCAGAAGATGATAATGGTGGTACAATACAACGACGCTGGCTTAGATGCCTACGTTACGTAATCGTGTCCTTGTAATCGGAGCCGACTTTACCGTTAAGCAAGTTAATTTACCGTTATTCTAGTAAAGTTAAGTCACTTAACTTAAAAGAGAACTAGCAAAATGATTTTTTGTTTTAGAGAGGATTTTTGATATGCCATTAATAATAGAATCAACCTTAAAATCTTTTTTTTTGGCTATTTTTTATGAAGTTATAGGCGATTATATACGATTTTACCATGACGTCACTGGCGAAAAAGTAACAAAAGATCGTGTATAGCGCCGCGTAGGGTATCAACCGCGTAGGGTATCCACCACGTAGGGTATCCACCGCGTAGGGTATCCACCGCGTAGGGTATCCGCCGCGTACGATCTTTGCGTGCATGCTGTAACAATCACAATTTACAGCCATGGTTACAGCATACACGCAAAGATCGATTTTAAGGTTGATTCTATTATTAATGGCATACCGTATCAAAAATCCACTCTAGAACAAAAAATCATTTAAACTATTAACAACTTCTATATTCTTGATCTTCAGATGTAGTATGGTCGTAGATATGGCAGACTTTTTTGTACCTTGTCTAAAATGATGATTCGAATAAAACAAATTAACCGTATATTTGGCCAATTAGCACACTCACCGCCACGAAAAATGGAAATTTCATAAGAAAAAAATGTTGCTTTATTTTTATTTTTGGGCCAACCATGTTGTTTAATACGACAAATAATAAATTTAAAGTGTTAAAAATGTTGTATATCGCAGGGAAATATGCAAAGGAGCGGAAATCAAGCTTTAATTAGCAAAAATCTAATGATGGTCACCGAATGGGTATTTTTTAAACCGAGAGAATCACCGAATGGGTATTTTATAAACCGAGAGAAAAAATGGAAAACAGATAGGAAAATTCATAACTGTGAGTGAGGGGACACAATCTTATAAATATTTGCACTATATTTGGAGTTTTACATTTCTTCTAATAAAAAAAAATACAAAAACAAACAAAAAAAGAACAAAGTCATTCTAATCAAAAAGAACAAGATTGCATACTGTCGAAAAAAATATATGATCATATGCTAAGGTCTGTTAAGAGAAGCTTATCTGACTTTAAAGGACGTTCCGCCCTTTTTCTGGAGCTAACACTAGCAAATATTGCTTGAGAGACTGGACTGCTTCGTTTTCGTTCTTGTTTTGCTGTATTTTGTTTCTCCTAAATGTACTGTTTCCCGCTGCATGTCATTTGTGGTAAATATTGTCTATAATTTTCTAGAATTTAATTGACAAGTCTGAGGAGGCATCTAGGCCTGGCGATATTATTTAATGGCTGACGATAGCACACGACGAAGTGCCTGGTTGTTGGATTCGGCACAGATTTCTTTTGTTATTCCGTCCCTGACAAGCGACCAATGGGCAGCGCATAATCGCGAGCTTAAACAATACCTTGGTCCGCTTCATTTTGATATTTCAACAAACGACGTTTCGCCAGCTGACGCCGGTGAAGAATTTACACAACGCCTGCGAGAGTTTCTATTGTCAAAACCGGAATTCGTAAAAAATAAAAGCCTTAATTTAACCGAACACCAGAGCAACACTATACGAAACGAGCAAAACAAATTAAGAACATGCTCAGGAAGAAAGCTTTTGGTGTAAATGGAACGGATCAAGATCGGCGGGAATTTAGAAAAGCAGTTAAGGCCCACAATTATGTGAAACGTATGGAGCGGAGTAAAAAGCAACACAAAAGTTCGCGCCACAAAGAAAACCAATACTTTAAAAACTTTTGGAAATTTTCAAAACTTTGTGTAAATGGAAAAATTAGTAAAGCTCAATCAACACCCACTTTCTCAAAGGAAACAGCCAATACATACTTTCCCCAAAAATATAGTCGAGCGAATAACGTCGATATCCAAAATCTTAAATGGTTCCCCTCTATATTCCTAAAGGAACACTTCATACCTTTTAACCTCGACCCAATTAGACCCAGAGACGTCAGAAAAATTCTCAATAACAAGAAACCAACTTCAGCCCCGGGGGAAGATGGCATCTTATATGGACTCTTACGAAAACTTCCAGCAACATATCATCTCCTTGCCACATTATTTAGTAAACTGCTTATCAGAGGTGATCCTCCAGTAAGATGGTCACGCAGTGTCGTCACCCTTATCCTCAAGGATGGTGACACTAGCAAACCAGGTAACTTTCGGATGATTTCTTTAACATCTTGTATCGGTAAATTATTCCATCAAATCGCTGCCGAACGAATAGCTAACTTTATGACAAGCAATATGTATATTGATCCTGAAACACAAAAAACGTTCCTGAATGGGATAAATGGATGCGTAGAACATTCAATTGTAATAAATGAATTGCTAGCGCACGCAAGAAACAAGAAAAGGACAATTCTTCTTTCTTCGATTTAGCCGACGCCTTTGGCTCAGTCGAGCATAACTTAATAAACTACACGATGGAGAGATATAGAATCCCACCTACCATCCACAGTTATATAACTACACTTTATTCAAGACTCAGTGGAAAAATCCGTGGTCCTGCTTGGCAGTCATCGGATTTTAATTTCTGTCGGGAGGTGTTCCAGGGTGACCCCCTGTCACCTATAATTTTCTTAATGGCTTTCACCCGATTATACACTACCTGAAAACCAAGGAGTCCGCGCATGGCTACGAACTCGAAGGAAAGAAATTTATCACTCTTCCATTTGCAGACGATTTTTGTCTAATCACTAAAGACAAAAGGACACATCAGAAACTAATGAATGAGATAATAGATATTACACAATCTATGCATCTTTCTCTTAAGACTGTTAAGTGTAAAACCATGTCCATCAGAGGCGGTAAGCCTGATGAATGCAACTTTTCATTGAGGGCTAATATTCTTAAGTCCTTGAAGAGTGCACCCAAGAAATTCCTCGGTAGTATATTGTTTTTTAGTGGTAAAACTAAGGAAACCTTTGAATTCATAAAGAATAA
>NW_022684833.1:345271-399023 GCF_011630105.1 Anneissia japonica
CCGAATATCTGACGTGTATCTGGAATCACATGTCCTAGCATATTCTCGTTCCATGTTTAAGGCTGACAGTCGGGTAACCCATGCTCTGAAATGTAAATTAGAAAGAGAAACTAGATGGTCAGGAAAAATGCAAAAAAATGGCTCTAGAAAATGGGAAGTAGTCCACGATAGATCAGTTTCTAGGAATAAATCGAATACCAATTGGTCAAAAATTAAGCCCCTTATAAAAGAAGCTATATTTGAAAATAGGATTGAATTCTGGCATCAATATGTGGAACCCTTAAGGAAACAGGGTGACCTACTAAAGCTTACACACCTTATCTCTGCAGATCTTACATGGAGATCTTTGATTTATAATTTACCTAAGGGGGTATTGAGTTTCGCAGTGAGGGCATCCATAGATTTTTTACCCACTCTAAGTAATCTCCGTACATGGGGTAAGCGAACAAATGATAAGTGTAATATGTGTCAAAATAAGGAAACTCTTGTGCATGTCCTAAATTCATGCCTGTATCACTCGAACATGGCCGATTTACGTGGCGGCACGATTCTATAATACATTTGCTGATTAAATATATTCTGAAATATAGGAGGGTTGACAATGTTTATGCAGACGTAAAAGGCTACTCCATAGCAGGGGGAACAGTTACCCCAAGCGTCCTCATAACGAAGGCAAAACCGGATATTGTTATCGTAACAGGTAATAATATCGAACTTTTGGAATTAACCGTACCATTTGAAATGAATATCGATAAAGCGCATCGACGAAAAGAGGATAAATACAAAGATACCATCAATGATATTGTCAGAAATGGGTTTAGAGGTAAACTTACCTGCCTTGAAATAGGAAGTAGAGGTCTCATTACTCCAGCAAATGAATGTAGAATAAAAGATATTCTTAAGATAACTTCAAGAAACACAAAAGCAATAATTAAGGAAATTTCAGAAACTGCTCTCGTTACCAGCTACACAATTTGGAATGCTAGGTTTAACCCTGCATGGGAAAATATTACACTAATGTAATAGTTCTTGGATGGCTCTAATCTATCTGGCCGTTCGCCCTTTAATCTGAATCTGATAAATGTTTTTTTTTATCTTTTGATGTTTCGTTTAATATGTATTTGTTGTCTTCCTGCATTGGTCTGTATCTACAGACCTTGACCTGGATTTGATGTGTCTTCTTTTTTACTTGAGATTGAATATATTATTGTTGTTATTATTATTAATATGCATATTATATTTTTAAGGCCTATTATTATTATTAATTTTATTATTATTATTATTATTATTATTATTATTATTATTATTATTATTATTATTATTATTGTTATTATTATTATTATTAATAGGCATATTATATTATTATAAGGCCTATTATTATTATTATTATTATTATTATTATTATTATTATTAACAACACGATATTCAAACTTAAAACAATGATTAATTTAGTCTTTTTGCAAGTACTGTACACGAGTTTTAAAATCAATCAAGAGATTTTTGCTTTTCTCCCCTTTTTACCTTTCACTTCTGTATTAGTAATATTGCGACTACACTATTGTGAGTGGAATTAATATCAGTCTATTGTCAAATAAAGTGAAATCACCTCGACCTGACAAAATAAAGTAAAATGATCAGCCATACATATCGACAAATCAAAAAAGCTCCAAATAATACGAAATGGTTCTTCTTGCAACATTATAGTTCAAGAGCGAGAATAGCCTAGCAAAAGTGTTTCACGCTGACATTAGCTGTTTTTAGGTAATTTTTTGTCTTTCCACAGTCGTATCTGGCAAATACTTGTCGGATTTTTGTATTCCCTTCTGAATTTGGAAGGCAATTCTTTTCTGATTGCTTTAGTATTTGTTTCAATTGTATTGCTTGAAAAAAGTCACCGTCATTTTTCACTTTTCTATTGGTGCTATGTTGACCGCCCACCGCGCATAGAGGCTGCATTTTGACCTCTTTTTAGTGACTTCGTTTAAATTGCCATTTCGGCTGTTCACCAATCAAATATCTTGTTGTTCATTCTCCCCAGTAAACGGAAAGCTGAATATTCATAGATTCTTCTCATATAAAATATATGAAAAAAATCACCATCAAAACACTAATTTCAATATGAATGAACAATCCTGTCTAGGCATTATGCCCGAAAAAATGCGAAGCTTTGGTATAGCCTTCCGCTAACATTGTCAGAGGTCTACAGGCCCTGGCCTTAAAAAAAGAAAAAAAAAGAAAGAAAAATTACCTCCAGCGACTTCGTTGGGCCACTTTAAATTGCCATTTCGGCAATCAAATATCTTGTTGTTCATTCCCCAGTAAACGGAAAGCTGAATATTCATAGATTCTTCTTATATAAAATATATTTATTTATTTAAACAATATTTTGTGAGGGTGGTCCATCCACCCTGAGCTAATCAATTGGGACCCTCAGTACATACAATTAGAACGTAAGTATAAAAATTAAACTTGATCTTTAACATAAACAAATTAATTAAATTAAACCAGAATATGAATTCCCATTGGATGAAAAAAAAATCACCATCAAAACACTAATTTCAATATGAATGAACAATCCTGTCTAGGCAATATGCCCGCAAAAATGCGAAGCTTTGGTATAGGCTTCCGCCATTGTCAGAGGTCTGGAATCCACCATCAACTAAACTGCCTAAAAAAAATTGGTTCATGTGGGAATCAAACACACAACCTTCACGTTTGCTATTCATTATCCACCATCAAATAAACTGCTTTAAAAGAAATTAAAAAAAATATAAAAAACAATTGGTTCGTGTTGGAATCGAACACACAACCTCCAGGTTTGCTATTCATTATCCACCATCAACTAAACTGCCTTAAAAAAAAATTTTTTTTTTAATGGTTCATGTGGGAATTGAACACACAACCACCAAGTTTCCCGTAACATGATTAGTCTAATTTTTTTTTAAAGTGCGTAAGTTATGGAGATAGTAACAATCAAAAATCGATTATAAATTTAATTCTACATTTATTAGACAAAAAAATAAGCCCTCTTGGCCCACGGCCCATTTTTGACACCATGACCATGCGTAATAGTTTTTATTCTCAAGTAAAAAAGAAGACACATCAAATCCAGGTCAAGGTCTGTAGATACAGACCAATGCAGGAAGACAACAAATACATATTAAACGAAACATCAAAAGAAAAAAAAAAAACATTTATCAGATTCAGATTAAAGGGCGAACGGACAGATAGATTAGAGTCATCCAAGAACTATTACATTAGTGTAATATTATTTTTTTAAGGCAGTTTAGTTGATTGTGGATAATGAATAGCAAACCTGGAGGTTGTATGTTCGATTCCAACACGAACCAATCGTGTTTTTTTTTTTTTTTATTTCTTTTAAAGCAGTTTATTTGATGGTGGATAATGAATAGCAAACGTGGAGGTTGTGTGTTTGATTCCCACATGAACCAATTTTTTTTAGGCAGTTTAGTTGATGGTGGATTCCAGACCTCTGACAATGGCGGAAGCCTATACCAAAGCTTCGCATTTTTGCGGGCATATTGCCTAGACAGGATTGTTCATTCATATTGAAATTAGTGTTTTGATGGTGATTTTTTTTTTCATCCAATGGGAATTCATATTCTGGTTTAATTTAATTAATTTGTTTATGTTAAAGATCAAGTTTAATTTTTGACAATTCACAGTATTTATAAAGAATAATACTATGAATAGCGCCAACAGTCGATGATATTGGTTGGAAATTACCGGTAGGCCTATTAGGCCTACTCCTACACGGTGGGCTGCATGTTAAGATAATTAAAATGTAGGGATTGCACTGCCTCCTTGTTCATTAAAAATTTTGTATTTTAACTGGATAAATTCTTTGATCATCAACTGTTTTTGTAGAATTCTAACATCTATCAAGTCAATTGAGTGATCTTGTTAAAAGACAGAGTGATACCCGAAAGACTACTATCCTGTGCGGATTTTCATTTATATGCAAGTTTCCAGCAAAGTCATTTGGAAATTACGTTATAAAAACTAACTATGGTTCTACTTTATTATAATGATACTATTACTAAAAATTGTTAGTTTAAGACCATAAATAAAGTCTTGGCAACGTGTGATTATCTTTACTACTTTTAAGCAGGAAATAACTAGAAGAAAAACAAAGACAGATTTATAACCTCTTAAATAACAGAACCAAATGAGCCAAGGCGCAATATTGGAGTTTCATATAACTATTATAAGGAATTTCGTTGATAAACTATGTTTGATACGATTTATAACATCATCATCATATTATCTATTTGATTTATACATTATTTGGGATCCCAGTGCTAAGCAGCAACTTGTTTTATATATATATATATATATATATATATATATATATATAACATCATCATCATATTTTATAACATCTATAACATCATCATGTGTGTGTGTGTGTGTGTGTGTGTGTGTGTATGTATGTATGTATGTATGCATGTCTTGTTTATCATGGTTGCTACTATATTCAACTATAATTTTTGAAAGATAAGTCATCACCTTTATCTTCTTTACAAGTGGGAGATAAATTAACCATTAGATAGTCCTATTTCATGTCAGATGTTTGAATTTCTCCTATTTCTATATTGGAGAGACTGGCAGACCACTGGAAATGACAATCCGTATACCAGACGACTGTGATCACTCCATGATCAACGTTGCAACTCGGAAAAATCCCCAGCCAAGAAAACAGGAAGATCAAAGAATCTTTCCAGACCAAATTTACAATGAAAAGAGACAAACAAGATCTTCAATCCCCTCAGAACAGGATTTGTCATTCACAGTCAATAACTGTTATTCACAACACATAGTTGCCAATTTCAAATTGATATCAATTAAGAATGTAAGCTAAAAGCTTACCAACTGTCTGTAAAGTTTTTACCAATTATCCAATGTTAAAATAAATAGAAATTTCTGATGAACAAATATTTCATAAATGACAAATTATGAACGGTATGTTCTGCTAAAGATGAAAAACAGTCGTAAGAAAAATAAGATTAATAGATATAAAATGTAACAATTTTTAAGCCTACCGGTGTGAGTACAAGAGTCTTCGCTAAAAGTTCCACTTATAGTTCCATCAACAGCTCTGCCAGCAGCACCCCCTGCACTGCGAGTGGTACTTTGGAAAGCTCTTTTTAACAGTGATACTAACTCTATTGAAAAAATATATTTAGAAAATGATTTCGTATTGTATTATTTGGCTCACTTAATTTTTGTTGAATCTATGATATTCTTTCTTTCGTTAAGCTCGGTTTCCATTGAATCACTCACTCTATCGGCGACATTCGCCGACAGTCGTCAGGGAGATTGAACCTGTTTCAACTTTGCCGATTGCGTTGCAGACGAATCGGGGTGCCTTCCCGATTGCGTCAGGGAAGCTAGCAATGCACACTGATTCGTCTGCAACACAATCAGCAAAGTTGAACCAGGTAAATAACCTTCCCGACAACTGTAGGCGACTGTCGCCGATGGGTGAGCGATTCTATGCTTTAAGACTGAGGTTCCGGTAGTACAGAGATTTTTTTGGGGCCAATGCGGCCGGGTTGGATGTGATTGTGACGTCAATTTACTGCCTGGCCTTTGAATGCATTTAAGACTATTCTGGTTCTGGTGGGTAAAGCCGACCTCGTAAGGACTCCAAAAGCGTAGATGTATAACAGGAGGGGTAGAAATAGTGTCGAATGATATGAAAGGTCCACAGACGCGCAGCGTCAGTCATAAGCAGGCTTGCCGAACCGCCTCAGGCCACATTGGACCTGATAGGTAGGAAGCTAAATCACACGAGATTGGCTTTGCGAAAAAAAAAAAACACATTTGGTTGTGAAATCTCGGAGCGTTTAGAGAAAGAAATGAATTAAGAAAAAAAAATCCTTCGAATGGTTGTGTATATCTGTAGAAAAAATTTTGACTGAATCTGGTAGGCCTATATCAATTTTAGGGGCACTAAATTTAGAATGCGGGGCTAGGTATATCTTTGTTAATGTTCGTGTTTATATTCTGGTTGTAATGTTGTAATTGTCTTGATACGGTATTGGGCCCTCTGAGAGAACGGTATTATATTACTTAAAAGGCAGTAATGTAATACTTTAATACAATACATTAATATATGTAGCCTATATCATAGACTTAATACCGCCTTATTCTTATACTATGCTGTTGGAAAAATAGGATATTGGTCGCCATCCGCAAAAGCAAGAGGAATTGTAGGTCCCGGGTACGCTTCAACTAAACTCACGTCAGCAAAGCAGAAGTTATACTATTTGTGGTTGTTTATGATAGTTAATTGCATTTGTAACTAATTGTGAGTTACTCACCTAAACCATGAGTAGTAGGCCCGCAACTATAACACGTTGCTGTGTCTGCAGAAACAAGAATAACAACAGCTATGTAAATTCCAGAAAACATGTTTAAACTCACAATGTAGTGTACATCAATTGTGTGAAGTAGCCTTAATGCAATTAGGGTTCCTGTTGATAACATTTCCATTTTCTTCCTTCCTATGATTGCAAAGGTCACCTGTTAGGACCAATACATTCGTCAGTAGGAAATGACACCTATTCCACGCAGGATTTGTATTAAGTGGGTGCGAATTTATAGAAAGTAGACCTTAGGAAGCAAATATTATTGGTCCAGCCAACTAGAAGAAATCCCCACTCAGCACCTCACCCAACTTCATCTCATAGAGCGCAGGGCCTTCGAAACCGCACCGGCTTTGGCCGGACCACTTTTTCTCAATCCTATCACAGGTCTCCCTCCATACCACCAATTAAAAATCCTTTTTGGGACCAGGGTTTTAGTGGTCTTTAGCAGCCGCTTGGTCTCTAATTTGAATCAATATAATTAAAGACCGGCTTTAAAAGTAGTCTTTTTAATCTCTATTTAGAGGGGAATTAAGAAATAATAGGCCTATAGTAAAAATGTAAGATGTTTGAATGGGTGTAGGGCCTACAGTTACTGTAAGATGTTATTATTATTATTAATGCTAAAACTATTTCCCTGTAGTCAAGTCCTGTGCATGATGGTCTTTTGGTGTCTAATTCAAAGGGGTCCCAATTTGGAAGAATCCACACCGGGAGATCTGTTTAAATGAATTTTCTTATGACAACCAAATTTTGCTGTGCATGGTGATAACCATTTAATGATTGGTACTAACTGCAGCTGCGCAGACAATTGATATTACAGTTTAAAAACCCGTGGGTTCTAAATGTGGTCTTTAGATTTCTCTATTTAGATGGAAATTAAATAATACATTAAATGTTTTAAAATGGTTGTACAGTAACTGCATGCTCTTATTTATTCTTAATTAAACATTTCTTAGTAGCCAGACATCAATTTGTCTTTCCATTAAAATATTACTAACATTGCCACTAACATTATCGTCATTCAATAGAGAAAAAAAAAACGCTATATACAAAACAGTGCATTGGCTAATATATCTACGTGTAAGTAATATATATCACAATTTATTGTATTGCCGTGTACATTTCAACTTTATTGACAATCCTTAATTTCAATATTTAAGATTGATTTTGAAATTGTTTAGAGGTATAATATAAAAAAACAAATAACTATTATAAAATTTTGGCAAAGGTATAATGGCCAAGCCGGCCCTGATTAGGCCTACTTCCAATATAAAAAAAATTGTAACCCTTAAATTAAAAGTGAAGACATTAATTTTTCTAAAATTATGCATGTGCTATTTCCCGGCTGAGGAGCCATTTTTCAACCATAAAAAATATGTGTTGGACCCCACCACCCACCCACGCCCACTCTTATTAAAATGGGTGGACCACTTGCAAAATGCTTCCGACGGCTATGGAGCGGTATTGCCAGTGGCGCCAGATGAGGGTCGAAATCTCTGTCGACCTCAACGCCATCATAGTTGGTGAGAAAATGTTTAAAAAAGGTACCACTTGATGTGCGGAAATGGCCTATAGGCATTATTCTTACCGGTTTTACTCCAAGACCAGAGACGGAGTAATTTGTAATTGGGGGGGGGGGGAATCAATCACTTTTAAATATCATTTTTGTGTGTGTATGGTGGGTGGGGGGGTGTGCGTCTGTGTGTTGCTTCGAATCAAATACCCAGATTACCTACAAAACACCAGTGTATATTCAGCAAGGAGTCCTGGGTTCGACACTCGGTTGAGGAGCTTTGTCCCGTAACGTGAACAACAAACGAACAGCTTCCTTCGTTACCAGTACCATCAGTAGCGGAACAGTGAACGATTGTTGAACCAACGTCAAAGGAAGACCCAGAAGCTGGTGTACAGTTTGCTGACATACCAGTACGTACGTTGTCAGCCACTGTGGGTGGGCTTCCATGTTACTGGATTATCAAGCTAGTCAACGGAACTGTCCACAACAATGTTTTATAACAGGTCAAGGGCGAAGGAATAAATGATTAGAAAATGTTATATTCAACATTTTGTATATTTATAAATTTAATATAGTGTTGTTCTTTTGCCATTTTTTTTTTCATTTTTCATTGTTTAAAACGATTTTTTGTAAAATTGATTTTACAATATTGATGCATTTCCAAATTGTAAATAGTGGAGCACATACAAATTCACCCATAGTTTATTGTAGAAAGACTATGTATACAATTGAAAATACGTCAAGATTTTCTAACTTGAAACATAAAACAACAAATGTACACTTGCTTACGTTTCCAGTTGTATCAGTTGCACTAATTATACAGTAGTAAAAATTTGTAAAAGCATGCAAATATCATCATGAATTTGCTTGATAGCTTATTAGCTTATTTCGGGAGACCCTGCAGGATACTTAGGAATAAAGGCACTAAATTTGGTATTTAGATTTCTCTATTTAGAGGGAAATTTAAAAATAATACATAAAAATGTTTTAAAATGGATGTACAGTACAGTACAGTAACTGTAGGTAAGTTAAAATATTAATTTACTCATGAAAGTACTGTAACATCTGTTTGATTAAATTATTTATAATGTTTGCTATTTAAGAAAAATATTCATTACTTATTTTGTTTTAATCTATGAACTATTTTAATGTTTTAATTACTACAAAGGTAATATAAATGGCAACATCTTCGACATTCAATTCTTTTAAAAACTAAATTATTTTACTATAACAAATGTGTGATTTCGCCCCATGTTGATTTAACGATTTTTACCATTTTGCAGCGTTAAAATCAGTTTTATTACTAAATTTTATCAGTGGGGGCCATTTCTGCCTACCTGTCATTTAGGTCCATTTTTACAGGGGAAATTTCATCCAGGGCCATTTTTCCGGACCTTTTTCTCAGCGGCCATTTTTTCCGGGGCCATTTTTACCGTACACCGAATGTGCAAGACTGTGGTGGGAGTCTGTTTTACCTTTCTGGCATATGCCGGTACCTACTTATACTCTTGGGTAGTGTCTTACCTAAGGACTTGCATAGCCAGGGGTTCGAACCCTTGGCGTCAAGGCTGAAGTTATTAGAAATCAACGGTTAGAAGAGCATTTCAAGTAAAATTCAATGCATAATACTGTATACCGCAGCATTTCCCGATAATTAGAAACGGTTTTAATGACTGAAATGAAAACGAAATTCGACCTTCTGAAATTTGAAAAATTTAGAAATTTGAAATTTTAGCTTGTGATCAGTCATGTCCCTACCACTTCTGAACTTCCGATTCTAAACCATGCATCATTTTAATGATAAAGCTAAGAAGGCAACAACATTTTGCTGTTAGTGTTATTGTCATCGTCGCACAATATTCATCGGTATAGGCCTAATCATCATTTTGTGTCGGGCTACATAAATCATCCATTGTTACTGTCAAATTTACAATTAACATTTCATATACAGTATACCTGTCCCATTGTTCACTCGTTTTTGAAATTTTGAATCAGCTAGCGATAACAGCTCTCAAAGAACACGAAACAAACGTAACAAAATGTGACTAAAATTCAGATCTTGAAAACACTTTACTTATACCACCTTAAGATACGTTTCAGTAACAACTGTATATAGCCTTCTGTCAGCAAAATACCACCACAATGAGCCTCAAATCCATGGCAAATAAGCAACTAAACCATGAATATTAGTAAAACCATAATGTCACGAAATCTAAGTGACAATAGACAAATTCATATCAGTAATATGACTGAATATTGGTGAAGAGTGTATATTATATCCTAAATGTTGAGGCATGAAAATAACCAACTGGGTTTTTATTTTTCAGCATGAAACATGATAAAGAAATGAAATCAAAATAAATATAAATATTGAAGGTTATCTCACGATCGATAGTCAGATAGTTCAGATATAAAATGCGGCTTGCATCCTCAGAACCTATAATGGAATGGAGAGCTGAGAATGTTTACATTTTCAACAAAGGTACAGGATTAACCTAAATTATGGCGACTGAATTATAGTGTTTTTTTTAACCATGAGTTTCTTTTTTACACTTTTATTAATATATACTCCACAAACATGGATTTACAAATGAATCACTAGTATTATATGACGTCATTATTACGTTTGTCTTTAAATTTTACAAGAATTTACAAGCCACTATACACATAATTTATACATACAATTGTACACATGTGAACGGATACATGTAATGGCATGGTGGAGCCTTCTTGTTATTATTCTTTGCAATTATTCTTATACATATTTACATGTAAACAATTTTCATAAACAACAATATAGATACACACTATAAGTATGGTATGTTTTAGTTGTTAAATAAGTAAAACAAACTACAAGGAAATTCTTTAAAAATAAAGGATTAGTGGAACTACTAAATTAAAGGGAAAATGTTGTACAAAGTATTTTAAGTATTCATATTGTTATAAAATGATTTAAATATTTAACAATACTGAAAAAAAATCTACATATTATATTTATTAGTTAAATAATTATACATATAACTATTATTCATATTTTTAAAAATAAAATTGTGATTATATAAATCAGATAACTAGTAACGAATGTTACAAAGTATATTTTTAAAATCAACTTCTTTGAGTTGCTTTTAGACATGAATCACTCTCTTAACAACAGGGTGTTCTAACAATTATTTAGTATATCTTTGAAGGACAAATTAGGTAATTATAACTACTCATTAATATGTTTTGATATTTTTATCATAATTTTATGGAATTCATTCAAAAAAAATCAAGGTTCACTTAAAAATTTGCATAAATAATTATTCAATAGTTTTTCAACCTATTAAAGATTTGTAAAATTCATTTTTTATGATTTTATTTCTTATAATTAAAATGTAACTTATTAGTATTTTAAAGTGTATACTTTAGCTGCACAGATTTCTCAACAATAGAATAAATTTAAATTTCAAAAGGCCATTTGTTAATTACCTAATGTATCTTATCTCCATGTAACACTAGTAATAAAATTTAAAATAATATGTATCGGAATTTAATTAATACAAGTACAAGGTGAACTCCTCTCATTATATGCATCATTAATTATTAATTATAAAGAAAAATCTAAAAATGTAGAGGGTAATAAAACTGAACAGTATGCATAGATAAACTACTTAACAAGTATGAACACCTTTTTACAAAAAAAAATTTCAATTTATATACATTTTAATATTGAGTTTGTGCCAAGAAATATTTACAACGTTATCAATTTTTAAATGTTTAGATATGAGGGCGCCCTTTGTTACTCTTACAACTCAGCAACAGGGAGATGGTAGAATCACATACTGTAAAATATATTGACTAGATCACATTACTGAACACACCTTATCTTATTTTGCTGAGTGTGTCAACACTCAAGATCAGCTTGGGCAGATCCAGAATTTTTCAAACGAAGGGGTGGGGGGCACAACATATTCAGAATAGATAAGTGAGAATGCTAATTTCAATAAATGCCTTGAAATTTTAAAATTTAGTGACAGAACAGGGATGGGAGGCGCACGCCCCTACTGGATCCGCCCCTAATCAGCTGACTTCAGTGGGATACAGTAGTAAAACATGCAAACTGTGAGAGAAAAGTTAGTTTGAAGGAGATTTTTGCTTGATCGCAGGAGTGCGGAGATGCTCCAAATTTCTGAGATACATTCACAACTCACAGCAGATATGGGACCCTTGATTATGTTCACACCAGTACTGAAAACAAATCTGAACATATCTTTGCATGTAGAATAGATTTATTTGTGCGTATTAACATAGTAATATTGTAGAAGTTGTGTTGTTGCACCATACTAGATCTAACACCATGAAAACAATAAAATGACAAATATTCAGTTTTTATATACACCATTTTATCAGGTCTATTTTGAAACAGTGCCAACGCCTTCTTCTGAGTACTTCAACAACAAAAAACACTGCAGGTTTTATGCGCCCCTAATTTCTTCCTTTATATTTTGTTTTGACATTTTGTTTTCAAAGACTAGAATATGCCTCTAAAACAACAAGTTCGTGCACCAGTCATACAGCACGGCTAAACACTGGGACTCAAAGAGTGAAATGACTAGGTCTCTGGATGTCCCCCAGTGGTAGTTGCCAGGTTCTTGGACATTTTTATTTCAAATCTAGCGAAAATGGTGTACAGTCACAAAATTTGGAATGATATCACCCATAAAAAGCACCAATTACTGTCAATCATTATAAATTGCTAGAAGTGTTACGATATACATGATTGTGCAGAAACCTTAAATGGGAATGAGGAACAAGAACTGAAAAGACTGGTACTGATACAGGCTACAGTATCTAATAAGCTGCGGTAATAAATATTATTATTATTATATACTGTAGCATGGTGGTAAATTGCTACAAGAAGGTACCAACTAGATTTAGATGCTATACTAACCATATATGGTACTAAATGGATTTACTGTACTGCAATGCTAAATACCATAGGGTACCAAATAGATTTATCTCTGGTACCATGGGGTATCATAGGGTACCAAATAGATTATTTGTGGTACTAAATACCAGAGTACATCTGCAATACTAAATACCATAGGGTACCAATAGCTTGGTAGATTACTTTAAGACACCTACTCAATTTGCAGCAGTTCACAATACCCCAGGGTACCAAAGGATTAGCTGTGGTACTAAATACCATAGAGTACCAAATAGATTTACTATAGGGTATCAAATAGCTGTTTAATAAATACCATGGGATGCCATGTACTGTGGCTTTGTAGCTTGGTGGTACTGTAAATTGTACATTGTAACAATTATATTGGCTGCAATACTAAACACCTTAGGATTACAAAGGGATTGTAGTATCAAATTCCATATGGTATAATTTGAAAGTACCAGACATTAAACTGTACCACATAGAGTATAACAGCACCAAATACAACATCATGTACAGTAATCGACTGCTAGGTGTACTTAGTAGTACAAAATAGACTGGTAGTGGGTATCTAATGCAAAATGGTCCGACACTCGACATCACCCTGCTCTACCGATGAGACAAACCCAAGTATTTTAGAACTATACAGCATTATTCTTTCTTCAGCGTTGCGGCCTCTTTGAAAGAAGTTAAAGTCTTTTGTAACCAGCTGTTCTTGGATGCTTGCATCTCCTGCAGCTCGTTAACAGCAGCATTTAAACGATGCTCCAACTCTTGTACATGGCACTGCGATTCAACAAGCTCAAGTTTGGTATGCGCTAAGTCCAGCTCAAGCTCCCGTGTCTGCGATGCCGCAGCAGCAAGTCGCGGGTCCACATCCTCTGGCTTAAGGGGTGGTTCACTTGGTGCTAGATTTCCATCGTCTGTGAATATTTTTGAACAGGTATCACAGCTTTGGACATTACTCTGCAAATGAAAATTTAAAAATCTAATATTAGAATTCTTGAATAAGCAGCATATCATTTGGCTAAAATGTTGGTAGCCACTATAAGTGCACTCATCAATGAGACCCTTAGATTCCTGGTTCAAATCTACTGCTTATTTCCAAGAGTTTCAACAGAATTGGAAACCAGTATCACTGGCATAGGCCTAAAAGCACTGCCTGTATATGTTCAAGCCATAATTGTGGATAACACCATGCCAAATGCATGTCTTAGTAGGGCCTGGGTTGTACTTTCTTGGATGAAATTGCCAAAAAACTGTGCATGAATTGCATGTTACTATATCGCAGAAGAGATGTTTTAGCCATTGGTTGTGTGTGTGCGTGGCTTTGCATGTACTTAATAGTAAATAAGAACAGTCTAAAACTTTTTTTAAAATCCTTGAGATTTTGTGTCGTTCAGGCTTGGGCAACACAGTTATTGTTCTTTGCTAAATGCTTAGTCTAACCTAGAAACATGGTATGTCAAGCTGAGTAGTGTTGGTCTGTGTGAAAAGGGCTAGAGAAATTAAAAGGGATTTTCGGTTGGTACATTGATTTGAGCAATATCCCATATTTTAATCAGACATGCCAACCCTACAAGGCCAACAAGAGGTCTGAAAACCATTTGAGAGGAGTTTTGGCAATGTCAGCAGAGTATGTTAAATTTTTTCCTACGATATATGGTACCAATGTGATCGAGTATTATCGGCATATTTAAAATGCCGTTTTGACTCACAATGACGCTTTACATCAGCAATACCGCTGTGCGAGACTAGGCCTAGGCCTACTTAGAAAGTCAACACCACAAGAGAAAGTCTCGCACAGACGAGTGTAGGCATCACCTAGTTTTGATTTTCAAAATGACAGGATACTAATTGTTATAACTTGCACGCAATATTTGGAAAATGAAATTTTTGTTTTTTTCGAAATCAGTAGACTGTGGAGTGCGAATTACCTTTTCGTATAGAGTTCAGACAGCAACAATATATCGTTGTCAGAGTTGCACTCTCAACTCAATACGAAAAGGTAATTCGCGCTCCACGGTCTACTGATTTCGAAAAAACAAAAATTTCATTGGCTACAGTTGCACTGCACTCTGAACTGTAAAACGCTCCATGGTCTACTGATTTCGTAAGAACAACAGTCTAGTAAAGCACAAGTACCAAATCAGTAGACCATGGAGTACGAATTACTTTTTCGTAGACAGATCAGGACGAAATTAACTGGTCTTGTTCTTATCTAAATCATAGGATTTTATTATTTGGAAATGCGCGATTTATTTCAGCTGGCCGTAATGTGTAAAAAGTGGGGATTTTCGACACAAAATCGGAGTGATGAGTTTTGCTTAAAAAAACAGGGTAACTCTGCCGAAACCGGAGTGGTTGGCATGTCTGCTTAATTCACCCACTACTTATCTAGAACTTACTCGTATATGTTCCATTGTTTGTTTATGAGATGTTTGTTGTTTTTCTAATCGTTCACTCAACTGGGAGCAAATTTCTTTGTAGTCTATGATGATGGCTGTATTTCTTGAATTCTCTCCTTCTGATTTTTCTGTCTCTCTTCTGTACATTTCTTTAATCTGTGAAAATTGGAATAAAAATTACTAAAAATATTTCTTCGTGTAGTTCATGTCCTGCAAAATATATCATGTACCTGAACTGGGCGAAGGGAAATAATTACTTCCTACCCCAAAATATTTAAAAGGAAACTGAGCTAACATTATTAGAGACTGAGAAATCTTAACTTGAGTGTTGAATTTTTCAACCAGTTCAAAATTGTCCAGAGTTTGAATGTATTTATTTGTAAGAAATCTGAAAAAGTGAAAGATGTGAGGGAATGTCTAAAAGCTAAAGGTAATGTTTTCATAAGTCAACATTATAAACTTCACAATACTATGGGATGAAATCCATCCAGAACAAATAAAGTTTTTTTCTTGGATGTGAAATTTCAAAATTTCCATCAATATCAAAAGAAAAACTTTGTGAACCTGAATTGTCTCTTGTTCATGGTGTTTCTTCTCTTCATCTAAATCTTCAAGCTGCTGTTTCAATGCTTTCAGTTCCATTTCCATTGCATTTGACAAATCTCTTTCCTGCAATTATAAGACAATATATAATGCCATGTTGCATGTGTCTTAAGTTGAGAAAGTCAAATTCCTGGAGATTTTGTCGTGCAGGACTGGCAGAGATTTGCGACGTGTGTACTAGCGGCTAAAATGCATATACAAGGACACACGAGTATAAATTTATCGCCTTGTTCAATATAAAAACAAGCTTTGACAGGTCACTGTTAATATACCATATTGCTGCCTAGAATGTTCAATAAATCTTAATTAATGCATAAGAATGGGGAAATATTGATGATTTCATATAAAATAAAAATTTTATTTTTGGCTAATTAGTGCACCTGTCGCCACGAAAAAATGGAAATTTCAGAAAAAAATTAAAAGTTTTCTTTATTTTTATTATGCTCTCCACTGCCTTGAAATCTACAAAGATAAGATATGTGTATTTCTTCCTAATTATATAAATTTGAAGCATTTAACCATCCTATTTTACATTCACCAATAAAATTTTATTTTGATTGTCTCCTTCATTTGGATGATTTTGGCAAAACTAATTGCTAAATAAGAAAACAAAATTTATTTTTATTTTTATTCTGCCCTCCTTCGATAATCTTTAAAAAAAATAAGTACGCGAAAGAAGGAATAAAAAGTTTTGCCTAATGTAAGTAAATAGGCATTGATATTTATAGCATGTCAAAACTTTGTTTTACCATAATCCCCATTAGGTCAAACAAACCTGAGGCAAATATTAGTGCCTATCCAAGAAAATTACACTGAAGAAAAACTGTGTCTTGATTGTCAAAAATATTTCATGATTTGTTTTCTACTACAAATGCTTTAGAAAAAAAAAAAGACACTGAATTAATTTAAAGATCATTAGCAAATTAAGCACCAGAATGAGAGGGAACCTTCAGCAAACACTGATGCACAAAATGAAAGTATCAAGATGAGATATGGGAGTAATCTACACTACAACTTGCAAGACGAAAACTTGGTTTTACCAATTAGATACATAACTTACTTCATCAATTTCTTTTTGTAATGACAGTCGACATGTGATCAGCTCGTGAGCAAGTTCATCGTTCTCTTGGTCTAACCTCATATTTTCCTGCATGAGCTGGCGATTCTCATTCTAAATTGGAAAGAAATATATAACAATAACAATATTAATAGTAATATTAATAATGATAACATAATTCCCTTTTCCCTTCAATTCGAATATTGAATTAAAATATAAGAGGGTATATCTTGAAAAGCTGGTAGGAGCAAATGACGGGAGAAGTATATGCAAATGCTTTCATTGATGTACAATAAAAAGCCAGAAATGTATGGGCCCAACACTTTTCCACCCCCGAGTCCCATGACTCTTCGTTAAGCCATTGACATGTTGGTGTAATGAGATAAAATTGAACAACTAAATATAGTATACTCTATGCAACTGTATAGGCATGGAGTCATAACCATCATTAATCTGAATACTTAGACAGATATCACAAGATACACAAATCAATAACCTATAAATTGACAATGTAATAATCTGGTAATTAATGCACATAAATTGGCAAATAAATGAATGACTTAAATTAAATTATGGATATATATATGATCACCTGATGACATAAGAAAGAATTATAGCATGAAAATTTTGATATATGCCTCAAGGGAAATGTAATCCAATATACATGAATATAAAGCTAATTAAAGTAAATCCAGAAACACAGTTTATCATTAACAACACCGAACAAAAGTCATACAACATATCCTCATAATTCATTAAGAGCTGATCACAAAATCCACCTTTAATTCTTTATACTATATAGTGTAACCCCCATGTAATTTTGTATTCAATGTAAAAGTTATCATTTAATAATTGTAATTATTTTAAGTAATCTTATAAAAAAAAAATTGCAATTTTGTAAAACTAACACAAAATGTCTATATTAATAATTTTATTTTAGCTTTTAAACTCCAAAAACCATAACAAATGCTTTTATATTAAAATATGATTTATACTGTATTGTATACTATTGTTAGAGGATGCAATCTGTGACCAGTTTTGCTGGTAGAACTGTGTGCTGGAAATAAACTTCAATAAAATTTTGAAATTAACATAACAGACTGGTTATCCACAATGAAGGTGTGACTAAGTCTTTAAAGTGCCTGCTTCCTAATTCCATAGTTCTAGGTTCAAATCCTTTAAAATTCAAAAGGTCTTGGTTCAATCCACGACATACACATAGCAATGAAGACTTGGGTATAGCAAGGGATTAGCCAGCGAGCTGTCCGGCAGTCTTTTGGACGGCCAACAATTATTTAGGACGGCCACTTTTACCGTGACGGCTTAGACGGCTTGGCCTACTCAACTCGTCCTAGCCTAGTTGGGCCTGGTCTACCTTTAGCAAATTCTTTATATTCTTGGAATCTATCGAATTTTTCATTAAACTAAAGCTAAATCATAATTTAAATTATTGATTGGATTTACATGGTATGGTAGGGATTCCCAAAAAGGTAAGGCTAAACCATTGTCTACCTTGGTAAAATTTCACTTACAAAACGCGTATGTCATGTTAAAAACATATGTATACTCCACTGGTAAATATACGGTTATAAGTCGCCCACAACACATGTACGTGCCTCTGCAAAATACAGTACATCTTCCATCTTGGACAACCTATTTCGTCTTTCTGGCTAAACACCTGGGGTATAGAGAAACAAGGATCCCCAATGATCCAGATTGTATTGATCCCAAATGAGATTAAGTGTTGACAAGATAATATACATGATTATGTGATTTTATAATTTGATCTTGATGGCTGAAACCATGTCATCAGTATAACAGTTTATGTGACCCATATATCTAATAACTACAACAGTGGTAGGTAAGCTAATAGGGTTTACCCTTCCAGAATGTTTTAGGGAGGGATGAAACAAATTAAACACGCACCCAGTTGTCCTGCGTTGCATTGCATGCCGACCACCTATTATCTAAAGAAACAAAGACAACCTAGGACTACAGAATCCAAGAGAGGACAATGGGCTTTTTGCCACATAACATGAAGAAGATAGGTCAAAGGTGAAGCAACGGGTGTTCAGTTGTCTTACCTCCAGCCGTTCAATAGGGTCTTCTCTTTCTGCCATTATTACCTCATACTCTTTTTCAAATTTGCGTAGTTTTCGAGATGTTACCTGAAGAATACAAATTTAGGGAGAATATGTGATGAAGTTAATGTATTAATTTAAAAAAAAAAAAAAAACCCAAAAAGCTACTGTAGTTGTGCTGGATAAACAGTTTATCAATTCACAGGGGCCCCAAGTTGGAATCACATTTTTGAATAAAGTAAATAAGTTCTAAAATCTCTGCTGACCTTCTAGGCTTCCTGAAAAGGCCACCCTCTTTAAATATATTGTATAAATATAAAATTAAAATATAAAAAGGCATGACTGTATGTGTAAAAATGTGTTTGTAGGTTTATTATGTAACAGTTTCATAATATAATTATGCAGATTTGTATAAAAAGTCTGTACCTTCATAGACATAGCTGACTGAACAAGTTCCTGCGCACTTTCTACTGTGCGAAATTTCTTTGGCAATGACACTCGGAAATATTTCAAGATTCCCTCAAAATCCATGGTCAACATGTCCTTTCTTCCAGCCTGCAAATAGAATTGAAATGCAAGGATAACAAAACAAAACAAATTTCATACATGAATAATTAATAGGACGCTTAGCCTTTATGATTCATATTTCACTCTCAATATATCAAAGTTACCTTCAAGAGCGCAAGCGAGAAGTTAAATATGACCTGCATACCCTCGCAGAGAAACACATCCATGATGTGGAAAGCAGTGTGTAAAGGAAACTTGGACGTGAACAGCGTGAGGAACCATTGTGATGCGTACATGTGAGTCTCGATTCCAAGGTTCATGAAATGCGAATACAGGTCGGGCATCACATCCTAGGATAAGATAAAAATAATTGTTATGAACACAACCAATGGTGTACATACACTTCAACTTTTTGTTTATATGTAATCATACTCAAAAATAAATTGCATGACATTGACCCTAATATAAGAGAACACCTCCATCAGTGATATGATACATGGTAAGTAGTTTTAATTTTTGTCACCATTGGGAATCAAACCCTACAACTCTCTGAGTAAGATTTGGTTGCCCTCCCAATCGAGATATGAGTTTTTTCTCTATTAGGACAAAATAAAATGTAAAACAAAAAAAAGAATACACACACACACACACACACACACGCAATCAAAAAAACATTTTGAACCAGAAGTAGTTAATTTAAAGTAAATATTTCATTATTTTATGACAGTATTTTCCAGCTTAGCTACCTGTACTTATTCAAATCATATCCTTGGGTTTTGCCCGGGAAAATGCTGGTTATAATAAATAACATTTATATAGCGCAAAAGGTTTGAAGCACTTAGAATTATCAGTTCTGTAAACAAATCAAAAGAAAAGATGAATTTTGAGTTTTGCTTTGAAAATTTTGACAAATGTTGATGCACGGAAATCATATGGATGGCTGTTCCATAGTTTTAGAGCTGCAACAGAAAAAAACCTTGTCCCAATATGAATATGTTTTAATATGTGGTTCAGGTTTCAGTAGGAATTGGTTAGATGAGCGGAGAGTTGAATTGGTGGCGAGTGAGACAAGTATATATATACAAAAATATATACGGAGCACATTCGTTTATGGCTTTGTATGTCAAAACAATTTTTAAAATAATGTGTTGCTTGATGGGCAACTGCAAATCGCACAAAACAGGAGAAATGTGGTCACAGCGTTTGGTGCATGCAGCAAGTTCTGCAGCTGAGTTTTGAATGACAGAAGGGTATTTGGTAGGCAATATAAAAGCAAGTTACTACAGTCAAGGCGTGATGAGACAAGTGCAAAGTGTTGAATTTTTATCTAAATATTTGCAAATCTGGCAGACCTTGTATATCCCAAAAGATGTTAAGCAGGAGGTGTGCTTACAGTTTTTATTTATTTATTTATTTATTCTTTGTTTATACTGAATATACTGTCAATACAAAGTACTGATTTCCAAAGTGGTTCAGCTCTTAACTACAAAAATTTAAAAAGCAGATACAGTAAAACATCCATTTTATGTACCCCTTGGTACCAAGGGGTGTTCGCAAATTGAAAAATTTGCGAACTAAATCGGTCGTCGTTTTCAATACCTAGGCCTAGCTATCCCCTGCCATTGAGCGTCGATAGGTCAGGCCTAGCACGAACTGACAGTGCAGCACCGTGGTCTACCGCGCTAGAGCCTAGCTGAATTTACCTTCAATAAAAACCAATTTGTCCGTGTAAGGGCCCGTTCGAGCGAAAAAATATCTGTGCGATTTACCAGTTAATTCACCAGTACACACTTTCTAAAACCGCTTGGACACTAGTCTAATTACCTTACCATCTGGATTATCCACAACAATTTTGACCACCAAATTGCTGGGTAGAGTACCGTGTATGGAATGATCATGGAGCCGGAGGCGATGATAAATCAACCTTAATTGTTTTTCCAAATGTTTTGTCCACAGCCCAGCGCGAAATAGGTTACGGCCCAGGCGTGGTTGCAGCTCTCTTTCGCCTCCTCACAAATGCACGACGAAATCTAGATTTAGTAGCATAGCGGAGAAATAAACTTGAATAAACTAGCCTACGTACAGATTTTAAAGCAGCCATTATAAGTTATTTAGCTACATTATCGTTCCACCGTGCCGCGCTGTGTGTACGTGGGCCGGTTATAGCAAGGAGGTATACCTCCTTGGTTATAGCAGCAGTAGCAAGTAAACAAAGAATGGGTTGTTGACCATGGGATAAGTTAAATTTTACTTCCGGAGTAGTATTGTTACACGTATTTACTGTGAGCTAAAACTTGCTCGAACGGTCGACCACCCGCTAAGTGCTGGTTTACCCAGTGAAATAAATGGAATACGGTTGGCGTTTTTTGCTCGAACGGGCCCTAATTGTCAATAATTTTGTTTAGGTGGCCAATGGTATACGAGCTCTGCTCTTTTGTTGGTCATCCTTCCTTTGATCAATATATGAAAATATGGAAGTTTTTGGAAAATAAACTGAAACTGAAAACTGAAACTGAACTTATTTTAATCGCTGGCATTCTTCCACTTAACAAAATATTATTTTAACTCTTTTTTAAACACCTATATCCTTAGAAGCCTTGTGTTAGTAAATTAAATTGCTGCTTATATATGCAATGCAGTGATATATTCTCTATTGCCAATCCCTAGTGCTTAGCCTATGTACCTAAATATATAAATTATATATAAATGAATTGCTGGACATATGATATGGGATGAATGTATATATATCAAGCACATATTACACTAACAGTCAAGCAAACTGCTCACTGATGGATTACTCTTTATAAACAAAGTTGAATATAAAGGTAAACCAAATGTATAATGAATAATGGAATATTTAATGGGTACCATAAAAAATCGCTCCAGTTGGTAGAACTTGCGATGAAGTTCAGCAAAATCATTGCTAAACAGGCTTTGTAAGCCGTAGTCCGACATTATCTTGACTAGCACGGTGAAGGCCTGTTCCTCTGGCATCTATAAATTTTTAAAAAATTTAAAACCGTATTTCAAAATTCTATCATGGTTAATACAGTATTAAGGTTAAGATTAAGATTAGAAACAGGTAAATTGTATGTTCCTTTTCTGTTCAATATTTATTTATCATATTTATTTAATTAATTATATTCTGAATAATTAATTTAATCTTTAACTAAATTAAACTAATAAAAAAAAAGTTATAGCCTATGAAGTAATACTTACATGCAAGAGTAGAACTGCACCTAAGAAGGACAAGCCTTGGACATAGCCTATCTCCTGATCATGTATGGAGTAAGCCTAGGGAAAAAAGACAATAAATAAAACACTGTTTCAAATTAGAAGAGCAATGACAGGGAACAGTAGAGTATGAGTTGTTTGAGTGGGCCGGAACTTAATCCAGAGTAGTACAACATATGTTACAGTAGTTTATAATTTTTATTTCCTCAAATAGAGATGGTAGGCAATGAAGAGAAGTCTTGCCTGTATATTGTTGTCATCTACTATACTACAGAGCAAATTAAATATATTTA
This sequence comes from Anneissia japonica, assembly GCF_011630105.1. NCBI lineage: Eukaryota > Metazoa > Echinodermata > Crinoidea > Comatulida > Comatulidae > Anneissia > Anneissia japonica. The sequence continues at coordinate 368,290 of NW_022684833.1, forward strand.
AAAATCTAAACAATTATCATCATTACATTAAAACTAATTGGTAGTGGCCAATTTGTAACACCTGAGCAAACTTGAGAAATGGGGCTGATGATAATAGTAATAATCTTATGATGATGATGATGATGTGATGATAGTAATGATGATAATGATGTTCATGGTGATGATAAAGATGATTATTGCGATGATGATGATGATTAATATGATGATGACAACTGCAATGATGAAAATGATGACCATTAAGATTATAATGATGATAATGACGATGATAATGACTATTACATTACATTTACAATAAAAGATAAAGACCATTATGATCATAATGAATATGGTGATATGACACAGATAATGATATTAAAGATGAAAATGGTCTTGATTTTATAATTTCATTGTCTGTTCCGAGTACCCATAACTCAAAAAGTACCCATCAATTAAACCCATTGGTTTAGGCCATACGGTATCTTCAGGTGTAGGTTGCTGCATTTTGACTGCTATTTCTGATGGGAAACATTCAAATCACCTTGCTAATTTTGTAAAGACCATCCTGGCCCTGCCCTTCCTTCTCTTTAAAGTAATCATTGGCGGTGAATGTACGTGAAATGTCTCGTTGAATTACCGATTCAAATGAAGATTCCTGCAAAAACAAAAAAACAGATGTACCATGTATGTGCCCCAAAAATAAACATTTCATCATATAGAGCAAATGATCTTCTAAGCGCCTTTCTTGAAATATGCGCTGTTTTTCCAATAATTACTGCACCAAATCAAACTTTTTTCTTTGGTAGGTGCCGCTCTTAAAATTTAAATACAACATTTAATAGAATATATTATACAGCAGTTTGAATATTAGTGTTGCAGTGTATAATCTAGAGTACATCTTACCCAAGTCACTTCATATTATGCTATTTAACAATCGATTAAAAAAAAAAATACTAATATTGTAAGCATGTCAGGCTTCCTATAAGCCTATATACAACACATGACAACAGTTTTACAAATCACAATATGGTCACCATTATAGTGTCACTCAATAATTTGTATAAGGATAAACATTCGTTTATTTTATTTTGGCCTGTGAAAATAATATTTTTGCCACTCAATGTTTACGTAAATGACAGACCCTCTAGAGACAATGATCTTAAAACAATAATAGAGCAGATAAAAAACCATAAATTAATCTTGAAAGATCAACACTATTAGGTAATTAGCCAAGCTTTAATGAACCAAAGTGTTTAAATCAAACAATTTTCATGACAGGCTATTTACAACAATTTACAACAATAAACATTTGCTTTAGGTAACCTTAGACCTTTAATTCTACATAGAATGTATTTCAAATACACTTTTTTTTTTTTTATAAGAACACATTTTACAAGAACACTGAGGCTGAAATTGCTTAAAAATTAAGAACAAAATAAGAACAAATTGAGGCTGAGGTAAAATTTCAAATGAGGTTTATATTTTTAAAAACCAAAAATATTATATCAGTTCATTATGTGCAGTATAGGTGTGATGGTAATACTCTCTATAATACAGTACTGTACAGTAGGTGTACCTGTCTGATATTTGGGGGCCATTTTTTGTGGGGTCATTTTCACCTAAATTCCAGTACAGTGCATACTGCCGTACAATTAAATAATTTTTTGTTTAAAAGGTGCGTAAACTAAGAACAAAATAAGAACATTTTGAGCCTGAAATCAACCAAAAAATAAGAACACTGAGCCTGGGCAAAATTTTACTGGTTCTTATAAAAAAAAAAAAAAGTGTAAATCATTCTAAAATGTCCAGAATAAAATAATGAAGTCTGATAAAATAAAAATCGATATTTTAGTCGACAACAAAACATTCATGCTGATATCTTTGTTAAAAATATAATCATCAATTTTTGGTATGCAGGGTAGTAGATTTTACATGGATTTTTGTCTATTAGACACAACAGACAATGTTTGATCAGACATATCTGATCATTCAAATTATGTGTCTTTTCATGTCTGGTGAAAGTTGGAAAATGCTACTTTATCAATCTGATGACGGTATTGAACATCATAAAAGAAAAAACTATCTATAAAAGTCATAAAATATGGCAAAACGATGACGCTTCGGCAGTCGTTGACCATCTCAACTGACCTCAAGCTAAAAGTTTTTTGGTTTTTTTTTTAAATTATCAATAAATCTTTCGAACCAAACAAAAACAATCTGCAAAAACAGTTCAACAAAAGTTAAACATTGTTGAGACTAGTAGAACATACTGCTTATACTGGTTACAAACAAACACTCTGCAATTCCCAAAATTAATTACACAGTAAACTTTCAAATTAAGGCAATCAAATTATAAGGTTGAATCAATTACTCATTACATGAAAATACTAAATTGTAACAGCATCTGTGTAATAGGGAGAGACAATTTAACAAGGTGGTAGTTGCATTCCCTAAGTGTTAATTAACCACCATACTACTTCTCATACATTAATTCATTTGATAACGTAAAATACATTAAAATTCAAACAGCAAGCATAAATTTCAGATTTAAAGAACAGATTCACTCCTTATACTATTTATATTTAATAATGGTAATCTGACAAGATTTGAGAATCCTGAACTCTTGAAGCACTAAAACCATATGGAAATATAAGTTAAACGTCAACAATCTAATCGGGTAAAATTTACCAAAATTCTATTATCAGATAATAATTTTGTTATAGAAAATGAACAAATTTCTTTAATCACACATAGTAACTAAAGGAAAGTGCACACAGATACAACTGCTCAACCAGCATTAGAGGCATAATAAAGTTGACGGACGCCAAAATATAAATTAATGAGCAATTCTCTTTTATTCAGCTCCAGACAACCACTGTTGGGTTAGTATACAGACATCAGTTGGGGTTGAAGGCATTTTAAAAAGATACTGTAATTTTCATGGTCAGAGGCACTTTTTTTTCAAATTACCAGTATACAGACAGTGAGTTTCAAAATAGAATTCACCAATAGGAAACAGTAACAAAAAGACCACAGATCACTGATATTAATATCTTGCCAGTATCTATTTTTTTATATTGTGTTCAAGTGCTACACGGCAAATAATAATCAATCTGAATTCTATAAAAAAGTTACATTATTTCAATTTTTTTTTTGTTTATCAGACAATTAAGGAATTGTATTCTATTCTGCTTAGTACAGCATTTGTGTAAAACACCAAGTGACATAGCATTTTTTTTAAAGTAAATCAACAAATACATCAATAACTTAAATATATCAGTATTCAATTTGATATTTAAGTGGAACAGTTGGGCCTGAATAACTACAGAAAAGAATATTTTGAAACAATTCTACTGTACAGGAAACCACCACAACTACTTGAGAACTGGTTACAATATGCTTATAACCAAAGCCACAAATGACAAATATGATATTGTTTTGAGATCAAAACCAAAATTGTTATTTAATTCTGTCTTCCTGTATTAATTGCATTCTTCTGTTAAAATTTCAGCAATATCATCCAAAAAGAATTTTTATTTCATATACTGGTAATTCTGTATTTTATAATGTCAATAAATGAACCTTGAATATTTTTCACTTTTTTTTTCATTTTCAATGGTTTTTTTTTAATGGTTTTTAACTGGGGGAAGGAGGTGTAACCACCCTTTTTTCCACCTTTTACCCCCAGTTTTTAAATATTCAAAAATATGTATCTCATTGACCACTCCCAAGTTTTTCGTCAAATATGCTTTTCGTGTCTTAGAAAAATCAGTTGTACAACATATCAAACATTTTTTTTCTCCGGAGCCTGATTATAAAAAGGCCCTCAACATATTCAAATATTACATTGATGTGTCGTGTAATCATTTGTTTATATATTAGGTTTTGTGTTTCAGACACACCTGTGTTTTACAAAGTGTGCCACTGCTATGAAAGTCCAGATAAATATTATTATTATTTATATCACAGTAAACAGTAGCATGCATATAAAGATATTAATATATTAATATCAGATCACAGATAAAATAGATCGAAATAAAGTGTATAGCGTATATTCCTGATGATGACCTAATCAATGTCGAAATATTGAATCCCGACACAATGGCGTGCATTTCGATACTTGGAGTATGTATTATACTATCTTATTGTGTATGTGTACTATTGGGGTTTTCTACATGTGATGTCAAAAGGAGTAATTAATGGTTTCCATTACTACAGTCATCAAATCAGTTCTAGAATACCTTGAGGACATTATAGTATCTTAAAACGATGACATTGTCATAATTAATTCCATTAACTATTTACCATAGAAGTAATTTTTGATCCATTTAAGTTGGAAAGATTGTATTAACAACATTTCTTCGAAGGTAAAACTATAAATTTGTTTAGCTCATCATTTTAAGTTTTTTTTTTTTCACATGTGATACTCTTGATATGCTAGTAAATGAAATAGATATTCCATTATTTGATTACTCTTATTTTGTATGGTCAAATTGTAAGGTTGTTTTATTCAAAATTCTTTTCATTTACTATTAGATGGATTTAAGGAATATATTTTACTGTCAGTCAATACCACAACTAATATCATAAATACTCTTATTTGTTAAGACTTATTGGTAAATGGAATGAGCATGCATTCTATGATGATATTTAAATAGGTTAAATGAAAACAATCCACTGTAAATGACAATTGGGTTTTGAATGTACACAAAGTCAAGGCAATATTGTTAATAGTACCAAGCAATGGAATTACTTTAACATATTTTTAAATTTAATTTCACTTTATTTTAGGCAATTCAAAACAGTATGATAATAAACATCTAAAGAAAAAAAGCAACCAAGAAAATTTCAAAATAAACAATTAAACTATGAAATTTAATTTTTTCAAACAATTGGTGGGATGACTGCTTAAAATTTAAGGAATTTATTGTACATTGTCGGATTTCAGATGGCATTTCCTTCGATGTACAAAAATTCATAAATAATGGTTCTCTGGTAATTGCTTGATAATTGGATAACAAATATTACTGCATTGCTATTCCATATGAAATACTTTCTGGTAGTTGATATCGGGTTGATACTCTACAGACGTGATGTCGTCATTACCCAGAATGCAATTCAATACGACGGAAGTTCAGATTGATAAGCTTTATTATTAAACATATACAAACACCATGATAAGTCTTCTGAATATTGGTTCGTTGTCAACAAAAGATAAACTTTATGTTTGATCATTTATTCTAATAATATTGTATGACTCTGGACTGGTGGAAAAGGTCTACCAAAATTTCTGGAACTAAGACGCAATTAAGAATGTCTAAAGGTAAAAACATTCAAGAGGCCCACTGATTTTTGAAGATGCACCCAATCCATATTTCTATCATGAATACTTGTTCAGAAAATAGTTTCTAATTTAAATATTGATAACGTAAACCACATCTAAATTTTTAATAAACCAAGATTAACAGTAACGGTATGTGACATCAGATCCGATTTCCAAAGTATTTCTAAAAGGTTTGTTGCTCATCATCGTACTCTAGAAATAGGTCATCCTACCTTCCGCTGTAAGTTTCACCACTGAAACTTAAGTACCTACGGTATAATCTTTCATGTTGATTAAAGACTTTTTATATATCAATTAAATTTCACACGCACCATCATTAGGCGTAGTAAGGATTCTAGTGAATATAACTCCCCAAGGCTTCTTTAAGAGTCAATATGTTTAAAAACAAGTAAATGAGAATACGCTACTATCACACCAGTAAATCAATCTGCAATGGCTTGCATTTCACAATACAAAATGCAGTTAATGGCAAGAAAGATTATTGCAATAGATTATGTATTCTAGATCCTTGTTAATGAGAATATTAATACTAAAATAATAGGCATTTTCATAAGATTTCTATTACTTTTCATTGGGAAAATTAAAAATATTATAGGTGACTTATTGTTTGGACAAATATATTTTAAGAGCAGACACAGCAAAATACTTTTAATGGAAAGAGTTCAATATTTCAAGTCTGTTAACATCTGATTTCTAAAATTTCTTTGTAATTCTCATTTGGATCGCAGTGACTAATATACACTATAGATCAGGGGTGGGCATAAAAATCGGTTGGAGGGCCAAAGTGAATTTTTAATTTAACACCAAGGACCCAACTGTTGATATTTCCAGTGACCTTCAAAAACCTCCAAGCCCTGCTTTTACACCACTTTATTCTCAGTTTTAATGTTACTTTTTACATATGATCGGTGTCTGACCGTAAAAAACAATGTGTTTTCTAGTCAATGTTGCTTTGCAAAAATAATAAAATTATTATGAATATTATATTTTAATGACATCAAAATATATTATATATATTATTATAATATTAAAATAATTAAATATTAAAATATTCTTCAATTGAAATTAATATTTTTGAAATTAATATTTTTTTTCATGGGCAGAAATATCCATGAGATTCCATGTGCAGAAATATCAGGTACTGTACATAAAAAAACTTTTTAAAACAAAAATGTTAAAATAATATTAAAATATAATAAAATAATAATTTTTAATATGAATATTGTATTTTAAAAATATCAAAATGTAATATAATTATTATATATATTATTACAATATTAAAATAATTAAATATTAACATATTCTTCAATTCAAAATAATTTTTATTATGAATATTATATTTTAATAACTTCAAAATATATTACTATTATTATATATATTATATATATTATTATAATATTAAAATAATTATATTTTAAAAACAAAAATGTAATATAAAATGTATCAAAATATAATATTATTATTATATATATTATTATCATATTAAAATAATTAAATATTAAAATATTCTTCAATTGAAATTAATATTTTTTTCATGTGTAAGGTATTTAATATATTTGTAATACACTATTCATGACTCAGTGGAGATTTGCATTCCTCCGATATATGCTCATAAGTTCTTAATTACTGTAAATGAGCAGTTTAGTCCAGCCTTTCCTAAGGCTATTTCACTAACCCTTGACCAGTAGTTTTGTTGTTGTGAGGCTGAATATGGATTGAACTTTAATTAAGAGTCTAATTAAGGGACTAGTATATGATTTAGCAGAAAAGAAAATAAATTTAACCAAAAACGCAAGTAATTTAAGATCACCTTACCCAACAAACCTTAGCTTCTATTTTCTGAAAGCAGGGGGATATTGTTAGAAAGAATAATACACACGCAAAGCATTGAAATCCACGCCATCATGTTGAGATTCAATATTTTGACATTAATTATGTCATCAGATACTGTACTATGAATAAATAAAAACAATATTTAAAAAAAAATATAAAAACTTTTATCATAATTTTTCAAAGGAAGAAAAACAAATGTTAATGTTTTTTTTTTCTAACTTTTTACCAAGCTTTTACTTTTAATTTTCTGTTTTCTTTTCTGTTATCTGCTTTTTCTCTTTATATACTGTTTTCTCCCTTTGTTCATTTTGCTAATTTTCTTCGAGACTCCTTCAAATTGGCACATTGAGACTTTGTATAATGCGCCTTATTATAGTCCAAGTTTGCATTTGATAATCAGAAAACTACAATTTGGAAAATAGCAGGTTACCAAATCAGAAAAATTATTTCTTTTGAAATTATTAATCTTTCTATCATTATCACATTTGAAATCTCCATCTCCTTGTTCACATTATTGTTCTTTTGTTTACATCCTCCTCACATATGTGACATTTGGACCTAGTAAGGTACAATTTCTTATCTATGTTTACAATTCCGAGTAAGTGAATCTTGGTTTATTATAGACGACGGACCACGACTAGGATCGTTACGTGTACACTAAACTTAGGACCCAGTCCCTACCACCATTCTATATCTAATGGAAATACATTTTATGACAGAGATAAAAACACTGGAATGAGTCAATCAACTGAGAGAATTCTAAACTGACTCAATCTCCTGCAGACTATCTCTGATTAAATCTTTACTGGGATGCAAACATAAAACAACCATACTAATCAATTTAAAAGGTTAGTGGGCTAATTAACTGCCAGATTAACTGATGGCAGATTAGAGCCTTGTTAGAACAGGGTTCATAACCACACATGCAATGTGGTCGTTTCCATAGTAACACAAGAGCTGTGATAAGTTACATGGAATTATGGATTTCACACCAAATAATCAATCATGTACAAATTGCCTTGTACTAACATAAATATGGTGGGAGGAAATAAAAGAAAACTTGAAAAAAATTAACTTTATGTCTAAAAGTCAACCTAGCAGGAAGTATGTCAGTGCTGGAAAAAGTCATGTGGTATAATAGTGCATCTAAGGTCAAACAAACAGTACTGTATTTGAAGGAGGCTGGCACTAGATCAGGCCAAGGATGTTTATACTTCAACATCAGGATGAAAGCTAAACAATATTACTCATTTTCTAACTTAATGGGGATGGGATGGTGCCATATTGACCCACTCAGGCTGGGAAACAGGGGTACTGCCTAGAAGTCACGATAGCGGAGTCTAAGAGCAGAGGTGGTATATAATCTGACATCAATATCTGAGGTGATCAGTAGTTGCCTATGGAAAAATGTGATGGATGTATTATAGCTGGGAGAATTTGGTGATATGATGCAATTTCTATCTAACTAGGTAGTGTCATTTTTTACACAGAATATTTTCAGTGGGAAAGGCGAAAACTTTTTCTGATGGGGATGAGCTTGTGTGCCTCCCTGTGAACCTAACCCACGGTAAATAATTTTTTAAAAATAAAAACACTGGGGCTGAAATTGCTTTAAAATTAAGAACAAAATAAGAGCAAATTGAGGCTGAGGTATGTCAAATGAAGTTCTACCTCATTTGCAGTAGGTTTTTCTTTTTTTTAACAGAAAAAACAATAAATCTATCTTATTTGCAGTAGGTATTTTTTTTAAACAGAAAAAACAATAAATATATCTTATTTGCAGTAGATATGACTATGTACTGTAATACTCTCACAGTATGTTTGAAAAGTGTTTAAAAATAAGAACAAAATGAGAACATTTTGAGCCTGAAATCAGCAGAAAATAAGAAAAATGAGCCTGATCAAAATTTTACTGGTTCTTATAAGAAAAATATACCTAAACTAGAGGTAATATATGAAATACAGTACATGCTTTAAGAAAATGAAAACAATACATTACTAAATATTATAATACTACAAAATGCACAGAATAAATTTAACATTTTTAACTTCTTATTCAGATAAAAAACAGATTATAACATAATTATATTACAAGTTTTTATTATTTTTATTTACCTGAAACAACAGGTTGACATTTTTGTAGTGGGGGTATGTCCTCCTAACCCCAGAAAGCTGTGCCACTGATAATGTTAAACAGTGGAAAAGATATTTATATGGCTCAATGTCTTGGCCTTCTGAACCTATAAAATACATTTGGTGATGTGTTCATTGCATCACTAAAATAGGATAAATAAATCAATAAAATAAATGGAAAACACAGCAATATATCAGTGGTAGGTCAACTAAAGGATTTATAATTCTTAGAACTGCAAACAAAAAAAATCAACCAATTATCCACATGTCATTGAAAATTTTCCTTAAAAAACTCACAAAGAGAAACACTCCTAGGGGTTAGATTACTTCTCTGCCTCTTTTTTAGTAGTAGTAATAAAAAAATAGTGAGCATGGTAACCATGGAGATATCGCTTGGGGAGCTGTAGTTTAGTGGTTGAATGTTCCAACAAATAGGTCATATGCTTTAATGAATATTTTCAAGATTTTTCATAATGCAAAATAGGCTTGTGCATGATGATACCTCACCTTCACCTCCACACCTTCAGTTGCCCCAAAATTGTAGGCCTACATTATAAACCAACTTTTTTGGCCTTTTTTGGGTTGTGGAGGCCTGGGATTTAATCTCAACTTAGGTAATACCATAAAAAGTTGAGCAAAAACTTTTTACTTGTGTTTACTTATCAAGCCATCTTGGCATTGATTTTACAGTAGTTTAATATTATATTGATGCATGTGTATAAACAATTTTGATGTTAGCAATAACTTTGAACTTGAGTCAAAATAAAATGACTTGCACATGTGTAATACCTAGAACAATTCACAATTCACCCACACATGTATACGTCAAGCCGGTACACAAATGATAATTTCTTGTTAGCGAGAACATTTTTTGTGATGTTTTAAACATTAGTAGGTGAAATAAACATTGAAAACAGTGGGAAGTATTTGAGAATAAGCTTTTTCTTTGTGCACGTTGGTCTGGTACCATGTTTTGTCAAACAGTGCGAGTAGGTTCTGTTAGCCTTTTCAGTAATGAGTTTTGGGTGTGTCACACTCATAAATGTAATCTAGGGTTCGCCATCAGAACAATGAGATAAGTTGAAGATTTTCATATTTCATTAAGTTCATTTTACATTTTTAAAAATTTTAGACAAATTTAGGCAAATATTTTTGCCAGGTAAAATTGATAAACCCGATTGATTTTCTTAACAAGTTTGATAAATCTGGTTCAATAATTCTTTTTCAACCGTGATGTCATCACTGCAACTCCCAGTGTTATTTGCCTATCCCCAGAGTCCAATAATTTTTCAATAGTGGACGCTTGGCTTGATTATTTTTAGGTTTGTGTGAAAAAAGAAATACCTAATTTTTCGTCACCACGAAGATAATGTGCACAGCGATGAAAATTGAATTAAAATTTTTTCAAGCATTAAATCTAACCTTCGTATAATAATTTTCCTTAGTGTACTATGCGGAGCTCTACTAATTGCTTATTAGAGGATTAGTTTATAATTTTGGTCATATAATTGACAACCTTCTGAAATCAATAACAAACAGGTGAGGATGAGTATTGTAACAAGCATAGCAACTTTCATTCAATTTAATGGCAAGGTGAACCCAACCTCATGGGTTTTAAAATCTTTATGGCTGGACTGGAATTTTTATACAACAATTGCCATAAAAAGACTAAAGATGAGACCATTGGAGTACACAATGACAAACACTTGACACTTACATTTCTTAAAATAGATCAGGTTCTACCGATAAGGTGTGAAAACCAATCAAATTTATTATCTGATATCTTTCATCGACTCTCATTTACAAACACAGAACAAAAAATTGTTTATCCTAACTTGGATATATAGTGACTCGCTAGCGTAGCAAATCAACTGTAATACTACGCATAAAGATCATAGCATAGTGATTTATTATAGCGATTACTTGGCCAAGGGAATAGAAAACAATTTTCAGCAACATTGCTTTATAACAGTAGATTCTACATAGTTGATTTAACAGTGTCAATCAAATTAGTTGGCTCCACCCACTCCTAAGTCATCAAGGATTAATGCTAACTGAAGCTAGCTTCAGAAGGCCACAGGACGCCAACAGAGTGTATAGAGTAGTGTAGCAGCAACAACAAGTACACAACATTGAGGAAAACATTAGAAATATCAAGTACTATCTATACATTAGAAACCTGTAAAGCATTGGACAAGGCCTGGGACATTGTGTGAACCAGTCAGCATTAAATAGTTACTTATGTTTTGTAATTAACTCAGGATACATCTATTTAAAAGGTAAGTAAATTGCATGGGAATACTGCACTCAAGTGTTCTGATTTGAACAGAAAATGCATATAGCAAATTGGTAAAAGTACTAAAAACTATAATAGAGATATAATATATAAATATAGAAAAGTATATTATAATATATTACATCTTCAGGCCATATGGCGATTAGGCGCAGGCTCAGGAAACAGGATACTACAATTATGACGGATAAAATCTGAATCTTGATGAAACAAAGAAATATTTTGTTTTTGCATCATTTTCACAAAATTCTTTGGTTGGGAAAAAGTTTTTTTTTATTTATTATTATTTTTTTTAAATATATATTACAGTATTCCATTTATTTTTTCTTTGCATTGGATTTTTAAAAAATTGTCCATCCAGATAAAATTAAATAACAAGAAAAGGAGAATTAGAACATACAGTACAGCATAAAAAGATTGCTGCACATAATATCAATGATATTGATGCAGCATACAGTATATATTTGTAGAATGTAAACATAGTCACTAAAGGTAGTGACACAGTAATTAAAAAATGCATTTTAAAGTCATATCGACTATTTATCTATAAAAGAAAAATATGTTGAGTGGATTCCATAAAAATTCTGTATTACCAATAAACATCAAACAACACACAGCGGTATAACAGGGGTGGATTTGTGGGGGAGGGTGTTGCGGGGGTCAGGGCCCACCAAATTAAAGGGAGAACAAAGGTATATAAAGGAGAAAGAGAGAAGCACGGTACTCTAGAACAATTTAATTTCTAATTTAAATTCCATGTACCCAGAGTCTATGGTCAAGCTCTTTTTTTCTAAAAAAAAAAAAAATCTCAAATTCAAATCTCTAATTTTCAATGTAATTATATCAAACAATAATCTGGTTATATCCAACTACATATATAATCATAATTGTTACTCTGGTCTGTGACAAACTAAAAATGACCCAGACCTACACTGACTTTCCAATGAGAATAGAATTATCTTCAAGTTTCATCTGTCCACTTCCAAAACTCTTCACTAAATAACTCTAGCATATTATCATAACATAGCTGGTGAACCTCAGACCTCAGGATCGGTAGGCTAAGATCTTCATCTTGGTTCAGGAGCTACAAGTACCTACTACAATTTCAACTTTGACTTATGATCATAAAAGGTCTGCTGTAGTTTCTGCACAATTGTGAAATAAACTCAAGGAAATAGACCCAAGGAATATAAAATCCTGTAAAAGTGTACAGTTTGCCCTCCGATTAGAGATTCTCTTTGGGACCTAAAAATTTGGGGTGGTGTCTAGGTTCGGTCTCCATTTAGAGTGTTAGCTTTGTGCTACTGTAAAAGGTTAAAAATTGGTACTTTGAAAAACTGGTATTGAATTGGAGGTGTCCTGGAATTAGAGGGGTCTCGGATTGGAGGGTGCACTGCATTATAGACACATCTATTTGGTTCCATGACAAAAGGAGTTGCAGTATTCTAATTTTTTTTTTCAAATTCAGCCAAAATATAGTAATATTTCTATTGGGACAAAGTTAATTTTGGTGATTTCAAAACATGCCTCTTGGCTTGATAATAATTCAAGTAAGAGTAAGCCATATTCAAGGGCACTGAATACAAAACAGTGGCCATAGGATTCACAAAAGTGACAGTATAGTATGTTTGCACGAGTGTAACGGTTAAGCCGCCTAAATACCTTAATACTGATGCATATTAGGTTTTAACTTATCCATTTGTACAGGATGTGCGACATATTGGTAGTCAATGAGGTAATGCAGGATTGGCGACCAATGCTACTGGATAATCACTGACCAGGGTGGATTGACCTATTGCATCTGTCTTTCATTCTGTTGGGATTAAAGTCTCCATGATAAAAGGAGATTGAAAGAATCAATATCACTAAGTTGGGCCATATATTTCCTTCATGGTTGGGCTGTGCTTGAATGCCACAAATCCAAGGACTGATCAAAATTAACCTATTCAGAGTGATGTCTAAGAAATCAAATCATGTTATTAATTAATGCAATAAACATTTAAAATTTCAAATTTTTATTTTACCTGATATATAAAGTGTCATTTTTACATGTTAAAAATAAACAACACAATATAAATATTATAATGGGTTGTTTGAATGCCATACTGCATGTGTTTACTACAATCATTACAGTATATTGTACTTTTCTTTTCAAATAATTAAATGAAATAACATTATCAACAATAATTGATAACAAATAATAATGATTATATAAGGATAATGATAAATTATATTGATATAATAATGGCAAAGCAGACAACAATATTATAATGATATATATTAAACTATAAGTAATAATTGATATTAAATGTTAATAATCATAAATATGTTTTGTACATTAAAAGGTAAGTTTTAAACTACCATACAAATTAGAAAACGGTATAACAGCTTGGTTGGATTGGCAAATTTATATTTTAGTTTGATTAGTATGATGATGGCAACAGGTGACAGTGAAATCAATGCCTGTCCAACTGACCACTAATAACATTTAATACCCATGCTGTAGATCATCAAGCAATGAGGCCCTCCTGATAGACAATAAATTACTATAAGATAAATTGCCTACAATACATACCAACAAAAAGCAAAAACAAGAAACAATAGATGATGGGATGAGGGGGAAAATATTGGAATACTTAGTATGACGGACACTGGACAGGGAGGACATAGGATTGAAAAATTCATTTTTTTACAGCAAGTGCAATTATTTTTTGATAAAATTCTGTTATGAAAGAATGAATGAAAATGCTATCAGAAACCAAAACAAAACAGATTTTACTATAGCGATTTTCTCACTATGGATTGATTTAGATACCTGCAAATCTGATAATTAGCATTTTATTGACATTAAAATTTACAGACATAAAATAAATGACATGGAGTTAACTCTGTGCTATTTTTAGTTTCAGAACATTCCTGAACATTTTCATTAATCAACAAGTTCTGTGGAAGCTTATCAGCAGTATCACGCGATGAAGACGAGATATATCATCAGATCTGAAAATTAGGGAACGGAGCAAGCTTTAATTGATTTAATTAAGGTATCGAAGCACAGACAATATCCTCCAGCTCTTGTGATGACTGATCAATCAGCATTTGGGATGAATACCACAGATTTTATTGACATTACCTCAGCAGAGCCATCAGTGACTGGGATGAGTAGCACAGCCATTATTGATGTTATGCGAGATGAAGCTTTTAAACCGAATCATTATCTCATAACAACTTTTATATTCACTGCCATGATTCTGATAATTGGAGGAAACCTTATTGTTATCACCGTGTTTCATTACACGCCATCACTACGAAATCCAACCAGCGTATTCATTACATCTCTAGCAATTGCAGATCTTGGAGTCGGAATCAGCTGTTTGTTCTCAATTCAAGCAGTCTTTGCCGAAAAATGGTCATTCAGCTTCGGTTTCTGCAAAGCAGTTGGATTCTCGCTGGCCGTGGTAGTAGGGGTGTCTATAATGACACTAGGATGCATCAGCATTGATCGCTATATCGCGGTGACAAAACCGCTAAGGTACTACACAATCGTCACTAAAAAACGTGCTAGACTGGCGTCATTAGGCGTGTGGATTTTAAGCTTCATCATCTTCATCCCATCATTGTTTGGATGGGGTTCTTATGAATTTAGTAAAGAAACATACGAGTGTCGACTTCACTGGAGTCAGGATGTTGGATTTTCGTTTTACGTTATATCTATCCTGGTTATTCCAAATTTACTTATTTCTACTTTCTGTTATTACCACATTTACAAGGCATGTCAACAACAAGTTAAAAAACTTCAAAAGGTAGAAAAGTTCTCGACGGACAATGCCACTTCAGACTCTCTCGAAAGCGACACAAGCCGAAAAAACCATGAACGAACTGTAGCTAAGATATTCCTAATCATTGTAAGCGCATTTTATATAACTTGGCTACCATTTATTATTATACGGATTATTGAGGGTACAAGCAATGTTGAAATAAAACCAATTATATCTTTTCTAACAGCATGGATGGGAATTTTCAACAGTTTCTTGAACTGTCTTATCTATAGTATCACACATAAATCTTTCCAAGCTGGTTTGAAAAGTTTATTGAGATCAATGAAGACAGAATGCCAGTACCATTGTGGGAAGCTTCCTAAAAAATGTATGTGTTGTAACAGGGTATAGTTATATACTTCAAAAATTTGCATTTTAACTTAAATCATTAACAACCTTGCTATAAATATTGTTGATTAAAATATGTTTTCACTACACAGTGGTCAGTGTCTGCCCTTACTCAAATTTGTGTGCAAATAATTTTCAACAGTTATGCTCTCAGGGTGAGTGGAAAATGTTCATTTATGATTGCCATTAAATGATCAGGAAACTTTGCGAGGACCTTAACATAAATGTTGAATATTATTAAACGAAATGAGCCAATGTTATTTTTCCATGCACTTTTTACAAATTACCATAAATACACTATAAACACCTCAACTTTTATACATCTGGAGGTTTCATTGTGCAAATACTGATCATTCTGGTTTGCCAAATAAATAACATTAATAATAATAGGCCACTTGCCCAATGCCCAACTGACACAATATCTCAAAAAAGAAGTCAGCATTTTTACCAAGGAGCACAAAATTATTAATGAAATTAGATAGTTAACCATGGGTTTGTGAATCCTGAATTGAATTGTTATTATTGGTTAGCATTTTACCTAAGAAAATGTATGGGGCATATGTGAATGAACTCTAAAATTTAGCCTATACAATTACTGTACAGTAAAAAATATATTTTTATACGAAATTGTTGACCGGCAGACCTTGATTTCCATGTCACTGGGCTTTGGACACAAAATTCTGTTTGCCTTATTATTCCATTTTGATCATCAAAAATATAAATACAGTAATTAGGGACTTTTCGATTGAGCGAACGACGAGCATGTTCACGTCAACTGCAGGCGACCGTCAACACGTTCACGGCTCATGGTGATCCACCGCTGAAATCAGTTTCGATTTCAGTCGACGAGGAGTCAACATGATGACTTTTTGAGCAAGGATCAGTCCTTACCATCATGGCGAATCTTCATAGAGTCCGAGAAGCGATCCTCTTCGGATATTTCAGCGATGTGCTTGACGATGAAAAGTTTTTGTACAATGCTAATCAACCTGTAAACTGTAAACTTGTTCGATGTCAGAGAAGAAATTACTTGAAAAATTACATAGAATTAGGCCTCTGCTTAGGCCTAGTAAGATCCTTTCAGTGGGTCCGGTATCGCCCATCTTGAAAAAATGACGTCATATACAGTCAACAGGGCGAGTAGATTTGGGTCGACGGTGAAAACTGGTGTGAACGCGTTCTCAAATCTGGTGATGAATGAGGGGTTGAGGATTGCGCATGCGCAGTGCTTGAAAATGACATCATGTCAAGACGTCGACTATGTTGACACGAAAATCGAAAAGTGCCTATTATGTAGATTGTGATACCTACGATTGGGCCAAAGACAGTATTACCTCGTTGTGAGAGTATTAAACATGTTTAATTTTCTACGACATGACTATCCCTAATGCAGATTTATTGTATCTGAATTTTGTCACCAACACCACAAACAGACACAAACTTAAAAAATCATATTTTTTTTTGAAATTTTGATTATGTACATTGAACTCTACCTTTCACATAATTGTTAAGAGTGCAACTACATTATTTAGTTAATTAGACTAATTAGCCATAGCACACAAACTGAGAAAACAGATTTTTTTTTCATTTTCACAAAGCGACAAACTTTCAGCGGGTTATCAGAAGACGAGTATGCGGCGTTGTGATCAGCTAGATAAGGCCTAGCTGGGGTAGGGCCAGCTAACTTTCCTAGGCATGGCAATACCGTTCTCTCAATATAACTTGGAATAGGCCTACACTTGATACATCGAGTATGGAATTATCAGTTTAAAAAAATGCTTTAAGCAGGATAAGCCTAGTTTCTGGGCCTATAATCACCCTTGACTACAATGGTAATTAATGCATAGGCTAAAATACATTTTGTGTCCGACGACGGAGCGTGTACAGCATGTAAAATGATCTTTTTCGTTTTCAAAATGAGGCACAAAATTTCATGCTAATTAACAGGTTAAGAAAAGAAAAATTATTTGAACATTTTAATTGTTTAATGCTTTACCTTTAAACATGCGTAAAAAAATTTTGATATCTTCATAGTGAAATTTAGTTTGTGAAGCAGTCCACTTCAAACATGTTTTTCTCAAAACGTTTTAGTCGAACTTGAAGTTTGTGTCTCTTTGTGAAAACGGTGATGACTTAACTCACACTGACCCAACATGAGCATAAGTGCAGTTGTTCTGCATCACATGACACTGTCTGAGTTGGCCTTAACAGCAAAACCCTGTACTTGAATTGTTTTTATTTGAATTTATTATTATTTTATTTTCTGCATAATCCGTAAATGCTCGAATAAGCACCGCAGAGCTTATAAAAATTTTTCGGAGCCATCAGTGCTGTGCTTATTCGAGAGTGGCGCTTCCATGCCCACTCCCATACCTATCTCACGTATTCCTATAGATCGGTAGGCCTATCATAGGTCCTAGTCATCGTAAATAAATGTTTAAAAAGAAATGTTTGTCTTCATCGTGTTATTTCTTTATTTTAACACTGTATACATTGTATTTAAAACCCTGTTTCTCAAAGTGTTTCATTACACCCAGGGTAATAATATACTCTTGATTAAAAGTGAGGCGGCGCTTATTTGAGAGCAGCGCTTAGAAACAAAAATCAGGTTTGTTGCGTCGCTTATTCAAGAGCAGCGCTTATTCAAGCATTTATGGTAACCAAACAAAAAATCATCACATCGAATTTTATATAAATATTACATGTTTACAGTATCCAATCTGAAAATGAAATTAGACCCAAGGCAAGCAAAACTAAAATCATACATGTGGTATATCTAGAGCTATACAGTGGGTGAAAGTTAAAAGTTGTTGAAGTGAATGTATGGTGTAATCTCTCCATTGTATTATATTCACTGATGATTTTTATATCCTCAAATTCTTGGAAATAAGCCAATCCACTTTAAAAGATTTATCGTTAAAATATACTGTACTCATTTTTTAGGTGGTGGAATGTTAACACACCAACCAAGACATATAAAAATATAAATTTTGCATGGTTATTTTTGTTTTGTTTTGTTTTTCACTTTCACTTTTTGATCTAGAATTTTAAACATACTATTTATTCAGATAAAAAAGAATTTTATATTTGAATGTGAATTTGTACTATGTATTAAGTTAGTCTATTACTTAATAAGAACAATTAAAATATTTTATTTTTACTTGTCATAATAGTAGATGCATAAATATACTGTATGAAGTACAAAAAGAATGTTTATAGTAAAAAAAGTCTGTAAAACAGCAAAAATTAAATTGTTTTGATCTGTGTCTCAATGGAAATTAATAACATTCTTTATTTGAATTTTTTTTTTTAGAAGATACAAAGTAATATAAATCACTTTAAAAAAAAAACCATAATAATATGCAAATTAAGAAACTAAAAAATAGCTTAATAGATAGTCAATTTTGGTTTCACTTTCTGATACACAACACAATGTATTAATAGGATTTTGCAGAATAGATTTTCCTGTATTGTTACTGTACCAGTGACTTCTTTAACTGTACAGGGCATGGGGGTAAAACAAATGTAATATAAATCATTTAAAAAAACATGATAATATGTAAATTAGAAAACCAAAAAATAGCTTAAAATCTAGTCAAATCTGGATTCACTTTCTGATACAACACAATCTATTAATAGGATTTTGAAGAATAGATTTTCCTGTACTTACTATACCAGTGACTTTTATCTTAACTGTACAGGGCATGGGGTAAAAAAAATGCTATAGATATCATAGACAGGTAAACCAATCGGAAAAGTCCTAGAAATGTCAAAATTCAACAGCTAATTAAAGGAGGTACAAGTGCCATATTGCTAGAAGGGATGATGTATAAGCTCTAGGAAAGAAATTTAGAAGAATGGAAGGAAAAAGACTAGAAAAACAAAAAATTCTAATGGTCAGGCATGAAGTGCAAATCCTGCTGCACAGTGGCTAAGAAATAAAAGGGGATGCATTGCTGCTCCTACTGGGAAGTCAGTGGCATGCCAGCAGGAAGTCAGCGGATAAATCCCCACCACCCACATCGAACAACCATGGACACCATAAAATATAAATAACAAATATAGTTCTTATTAATTATAACTCCATGCAAGAAAGCTACAAGCTGAGTAGAGATCCAAGTTAAAGCTATGATAGTTTGTCTTGAATAATCCATAATTTAATCAACCTAGGTTGATTCACGCCTGGTTTGAAATCGCTCTGAACCCAGGCAAGATACCCAGGTTGACCCTAAGTTGAGATTGGGTGAAACTTCTATTGTCTCAAAGTAGCCTCTGGCCACAAAGTGTCCAACACAGCAAGCCATGCAAAGTTAAAAACTTGGCAATTTCTGCTAGCTGAGTTAGGTGAACTCAGGTCAACCCAGTATGTGTGAATTCTCAACATGTTTACACCAGACTTGATGAGAACATAGCCTAAATCAGATCAATGTTGACAAAACGCTAATACTGTATGTCTACGATTAATCTTTAAAAACTTGACCGAACCAAGTATATCAATGCATACTTGACCTTCACTATAGAGTTTTAATGTTTTAATTTACATAACAAAGAGTCAGCCATCTGAATATCTTCAGTAAAAAATTGTATTGTCACTAAATATACTAGTATACTAATACTATATCAAATTTCATTCATGTTAAATTAACAAACTAAGAGTTTTAATACTATTCTTATCAACGAAACAGCAATGTGTACAACATTAAATTTAGGGTTTAATATACTATACAGCATAAATCCATGTGCATAATGTCAAATTTTATTTGACAAAAACATGACATGCCAAATATGGTCATAATGACATCAAAACATGACCATATATAGGCACCCCATGAATATATATGGGCATACAATAGTTTTTTGGCACAGGAAATTTGAAATCTGATAAAGGGAAAAAACATTATGATTTACTATACTGTATTTTAACTTATTCTCAATGACTCATTAGTTTAAGTACAGGATGTAAGTGATACTCCAAAACTATGACTTATAATGAGACTTATATTATTATCAAACAAAAAATCAATTAATTATTATTAAAAAAAATACTAACAATGTTAAAATTAAACTTTAAACACAATAAACAGAAACCGTAAAACTTAAACAACATACAGTATATTAAACCTAAATATTGAAAAATGCCTATACTTCGCCTCTAGAAGTTCCATTAAATTTTGATTATTTTACTGCAGAATCAATTCATTATTATTATTATTAAACAGGTTTATAATATTAAGTGGACAATAATAATAATTAGGTTAATGAAAGGGCAAGAGTTGAAGGACTAATAGTAAAATCCTTTTAGAATTTTTGATATTTAAAATTAAGTGCTTTTCTTTAAAAGGCCCTTCCCACTTTACATTGTGAAGAAGCTTCCATAAATTTTATACTGGCTTTAAAATACTTCAACTTCAACCTCCCAAATAGAAAGATTGAATTTATCCCAGGCATCATCTTGTGAATGCAGAGAGCTTATGAAATAAATAAAACACATCAATACAGAATTATAATTCAAAACTGGAAAAGCAACCTACAAGGGAATGATGCCCAGAACCATCAAGTGAGTTGGACTTACTCTCAGACTGATGTATTGACAAGAAGGACTTTAGGTTATGTTCAGAACAGCTTTAAAGCCAGTATACATTCAAACCCGGCACATGTATCACACCTGACATACTTTGAGCGTTCACACTACTATTCGCTAGCTGTGATTGGTCACCTGTAGACCAGACGCTACAGTGAGAAGGTAAAAAAGCACAAGGTCAACCCAGGAGCAACCTGAGTGTACTTTGCCTGGGTTGAATGGTCTGGATTGAGTGTAATATCACAAGCCAGACATGAATCAACCAAGGCTAGTTCAGACTACAAACTTCTCAACCGGACTAGCTTGACTCCCTTATCCTGACCGTATGAATCATGGAGGTGGTTGAATTATACAAGGAACAAAGAATTAAAGAATACAAGTATTAAAACATCTGATTTACTTTGTCAGACTATGGTTAAACTTTGAGCACCCAATCCATTAAACATGTTGCTAAATGAACCGGATCCCAAACTTGGCCATTAAATTATGTGACAAATATTCCTAATGATATTGCGACACTACATCCGGTGTAAAGTGAAACCAGATTCATGTTGATAATAGTGATTTATATTAACAACATACACCATGCACATTTTCATGTTATCCATATTTCCTTGAACTGAAATTGTGACATACAGAGTTAAAGATTTCTTAGAAATGAATACGATACATCCTCCATTAAAATGTTACATCTGCTTTCCTTATACTGAGGAAGTGGTAGAGGATTTGGGGTTCATTTTTCTAAAAAAAAAAGGACATACAATTATTACCTCCGCAAGGAGGTTATATTTTCATGGGATTTTGTTTGTATGAGTTGGTGTGGTTGTGTGTTGTGTGTTTGTTATCAGCCTCCTGCCTACAGTTTTAGGTCTACATGCATCAGATTATCACAGATGATTGCTGATATTAAGTTGAAGTTTCCTTTTAATTTTAATTAATGATCTGTATGAAACTTTTTGGAAAACTTAACCATGTTACAAAGAAGACAATACTAAATTGTGGTGATGATCCAGATGCGGGTGTGAATTAAGGGGTCATTTAAATTGCTAACATCCCAGACATAACTCAAAAACTGATCAATGGATCTGAATGAAACTTTTTAGATAAGTTTGTCGTGGTCCAAAGGGCAATGACTTAAGGCTCTCAATGGTTACAGGTCCGATTCCCACGGAGTTTCTAAAACATAAAAGGAACCGAGGAGAATAGGATGTCTCCCAACGAGGGCACTGTTCACAGTATCACTGTATACTACAGTGAGGGCACTGTTCCCTACAAGTATGCTATTGGATCATTTTTCTTATTTATATATATATATATATATATATAAAATCACTTTATTGCATAAAAACAATACAGGAAACAAATAAGCCCAGAACAGTGTCCCAAAACTGGGAGCACGCAAGGCTAAATGAGTTGACATACAAAAACATTAAGACACAAAATATACCAATATATAAAAGATATATATTCACATTATTTTTAGCATTGAGTGCCAGTTGCAATTGAAGCTTTCAGTTACATTAACAAGTCTGATTTAATGTTACTATCAGAAGAGCACTCATTTTCACTGTCTCAAAAACAAGAATCTTGATTACATAATGAATAAATATCCAAATGAAATGTATCAGACAAGAAATCTGACCAAAAAAGAATAAAAACCCTTCGACCAGAACACATATGTTACTTGCCTTCCCAAAACCAACATCCGTGACCAAAAGAAAATGAAAATTGACTTTTTAATATATACTTTTTAATATATTCGTAATCTCCACATTATAAGCTTTTAAATGATGGGCCATTCGCTGAAATTGACTTACAATTGCCAAAGTAATGAGTAAAAGTATTACGGCTCATCTGTACTAAAGTCTATAATGCTGCCACTTTTTATACTATACCCAGTTTAAAAATTAGTGACAGCAAGGCAATTCAACAGAAGGACGCACATCTCGGGACATCAAAGGTTATAACTCTGGCATCGACATTCTAGGCGCACGTGCGTCCCTACACGCTGAACGTCACAAAACCATAGCAACCAGACCATAAACCATCAGCGTACGTGACAAATTACTCACGCGCGTGTTAGTTGCCATGATAATCGCGCGTCGTGCGGTGATTACAAAGGCCTAATGATATTTTGCACTAACATTAGACTGAAATTATATTCTTCAATTCAACATTAATTTTACCAAAATTGTGGTGAATTGTCGTTCATGAGACTTACTTCAAAGAAAAAATTAATAAATGTTCTGTATATACTCATATGTTCGCTTTTTGACACCTTATGCCAACATTGTCAAAATGACAGATTAATGTTACATACAACATGAAATTTTATAAAATTCGTAAATTTTAAATTGCTATAACTTTTCATTTTCTTGGTCAATTTTCACAAATCAAATTGCAGTTTATAGAGGCATTTAACAAGCTCGCGGTAAAAAAAAAATCAGATATAACAGACATTGCGAAGTACCCACAATTAATAAAAAAAAAACACCATAAAACGAATGGAACGCATAGACTAATAATTGACGGCTGTACTCGCAACTAGTATCGGATTGTCGATGCCACAGTAAAGATCAAAGGACTGTACGCACGCGCTATGTTCGAGAGCGGAGATGTGTGTCCTTCTGTTGAATTACCTTGGTGACAGTATATATGCTGGTTTTGAGGTGGCAAGCCTCATATCTAGTTATTGAGTCGTTCTCATGCTGAGAATGGACTATTTTCAACATACCTTTACTATGAGACGTCGGTAATGCTCTAACATGTCGCTATTGTCATGACAGCCACAAAGTAGTTGCCAGACTTCACCCCGTAATGCCTCTGGAATTCCTTTCCGGACAAGTGGTACCAATTGCTTAGGCCTAGTGTTGAGGTCTTGCCTCCATTTGGTTAGTAGATCCCCCCAGCTGACGAGGACAGTTTCGGCGCAGTCTTTACCCACAGTGCCTGATCCACTCTGTAGTGGTTCATCGTCATCTGCAATTACAAATTATAATGAAAAATAAAGTATTGTATAAATTTGTGATAAATAGAAATATACCCTCCATAATTAAAGACACAATATAACATTCAAAATCAGTGTTCATTGGGTTACAGTACATATATCCTTAAAATTACCCAAACACTTGTTGGGAGCGTCCACTTTACATAATTTTTTCCACTACCGCCCTTTTGCTATGCTACATTGAATATCGCTACACAATTATTGCTCATTAATGCTACGCAGCACTGACCATAAATACACAATCCATTTCACTTTTAGAAATTTTAAAAAAAATGTGCAGATTAATGACTAAAAAGATGAATAGCAAGCTAAATGGATAAGTAATTTAAAGATGAATGGATGGATGATGGATACAATAAATGTTCAGATAAATGAATATGAATAAATAGATGAATGACTAGACAAATCAATTGATAAAAAATAGCGTGGAGAAATATATATGAACAAATTAATAGATGAATAGTGGAATAAGTGTGGAATTTAATAGCTTGGCGGGTCCTGGGTTAAATTCCTTTCACAGGATTTTTTCTCATGACCAAAACAACTCCACTCCCTTCATGATACTTAGTTTATGTAGAGCATCTTGTGTTTATATTTGTCTTTTGAAGAAATATGCCACCTATAAAAGTGATTAAGTTTGCTCTTTGGCACAACCTTGGCCTTCGGACTAAACATTAATTAATAATAATTGAATGATTAGCTAAAAAAATGATGAATGACTGAATAAATGCAGGAATTAATGGATAGATGAATGAACTGAGTGATTAATGAATGGATGAAAATATTGATGAATGGCTGGAAAAATGAACAAATGAATAAAAGAATTGATGGATATATGATATAATTGATAAATGGCTTGATGAATTAATGATTAATGGATGGATGAATAAAAACAATAAATAACTGGGTGAATTAATAGGTGAAAAGCTAGGTAATAAGTAAATGGATGAATGTACAAAGAAAGAAAGTGATGGATGGTTAGATGAATGGCTGGATAAATGGCTGTATGAATGGGGCTATGAATAAATAAATGGATGGAAAAACTGAAGGATGCATAGAAAAATACCTGTTTCATCCTCAGGAAAAGAGCTTAAACTGTCTGGCGTCTGCACCATCTTAGCACCAACTGCTGGAGATGAGGGCAGGCTTTGCTTCTTAACCCTTTGTGTCTCACTCTCTAAACTCTGAACTCTATATAGAATCTCATTATCAATCAACCCTCCAATTTGTGTCTACAAAGAAAAGTTTTCATTTTAAATTAAATTTCAAAGTTACTAGCTGCAACCTTATATGACTACTCCCCAAATAAGCAAAATATATGTTCTATAGATGTTTAATTTGATCTAATGATAGGGTAGTAGTGTGATGTAGCATAAACAACTAAAAAAAACTATTACAAAATGGATATGAAAGATACATAACTGTGTAAAGCTTTATCAAGACTATCAAATTTGACATGCTCTACATATGGTCATGATGACATCATATCATGACCATATATAGGCACATTATGACTATATATGGGCATAATGTGGACAGAGCTTCATGCAATATCATAACATAATGTTGTGTTTAATACGCAAGAATTTGTATCACTATAAACAAAAATATGTTTCACTAACATAAAATATAGTCAAATATATAATCATGTGCAAGATATTAATATTAATTAATACTTTATTTGGAAAAAACTACTCTTTTCCATCAGCAGCACGTCATGCGTAGCAATTGACGGTGCGTTCATAAAGAAAAAATTTAAAACAAATGCTGTATACAGAAACACATCAATGTACAAGACACAAGATTAAAAGGTTCAAAGATTCGGTGAATCATGATGAACGGTAAAATTTAAAAGATATACCTGCTCTAGCTCGATATAGAAAGTTTCCCTGATTGGTTTTTTACCGAAGTACCAAAACCGTTCATTCTGCGGGTAGATGCGAACACGTGTCTCAATTATAAAACGCACTGGTTCTTGTATGCCTGCTATCACCAAATCAACAGCCACAGTCATATATATGTACCCTAAGTGGCAAAAAAAAAGGAGTCTGTTTAAAAAAACCAGTAACAATTTTATTATTGATAATTGATAAACCTCATCATCACTTAAATAACGGTGAAGAACGGTGATGTAATTAAGCCAGGGGTCAAGGGTCTGAAAGGATCTCTACAGTTCAGTGAGCATAGAGTGGCTACCACCAGTTTAGCCAACTGAACTTCAGCGCTTTTGATTGAGTGCATGTGTATTTGTAGACCTGACATCTAGAAATAAAATAATCTAAGCAGACAGCTAGTAACAAGACCTCAAGTGTTTGTTAGCTCCTGCAGCAAAGGTGAAGATATTCACCAAGTTGCTACTTACCACTCTCCATTACATACTACTAATAATATAGTAGTATTTTATTGGTGTACCTACCCTGTGGTGTCTCTGTGTTAAGTACTTCAAACTCTTGCTGCGTAGGGTGCCAATAGCTCTTCAGCTGGTATGATTTGGAATCACTACTCTGCTTCATTGTCACCTAAGCCGAAGAACAACTTCATGAGTTATAGACACAATTATAATCACAACATTTAGATCAAAAATAATTCAAGACGAATCATCTAACAGATTGTTTCAATGTTCTGAATTTTGGTAATAGTGTAACTATTATCTATTTTATCTATTATTTTTTATATTAAATACTATTTTTATATATTATTATTATTATTATCATTATTTATAACGTGCAGTTATTTCTTCGCGCTCAGGCTTTGACCACAAATGCCTAGGATACACTTGGATATCACAACGTTGCTAAGATAATGTAAGAAAGCATTGATCTGTTGTTATTGTCGCCTTTTCCCGTCATGGTGAACCTAGATTCAGATAATTATCGGAAAAACTCCTCCGGGAGCACTACGCAGACTGGATCAAAATCTCAGCTGGGAGGCTGCCATGAATCACCACCAGTGGAAAGCATATGCACCTAAGTAGCCAAAGGTCAGCTTTAATGAAGGGGTACAGCCATTTTGTGCCAGCCAGAGACAGGCATGTACAGGGAGGTTTATAACAATAAAAACAGCAACAATGACAGCAACAACACAACACAACACCAGCAGCAACCACAAAAATAAAACAACATTTTTAGCATTTTGTTGATCGAAGATCCTTTAAGTGCTTTTATTTGAAGGAAGCATCCCTCTTCCTTCAGAATCCAAATTTTTAATCATAAACAATCATTTAGTCTATCTCTACTTCTTAAACTACACATGGCTGGTCACTGACTCAATAGCAATGTGATTCGGAGAAAATTTATTTCAAGAGAATTGTTTTGTTGTAATAAAATGTTATCAAGCAATAATGGTCATGTCCTTGATCTTCAGCTTCTCCTGTTATGGATATCTTGGTTCAGTTTACATTACTCTTAACAACCAAAGTGCAGGTATGTGCATGAGTGTATGAAAGTCACAAACAACATGACTCAGGTAATGATATTATGGTGGGTGTGTGTTATTATATGACTATATGAATGTGTTAATGATATAATAATAATAGTAATAATAATGTTTTAATTTAATAATAATAATAAATATAATATTAATAAATTGAATAATAATGATAATAGTAGTGATAATAATTAATCAGTTTAAATAATATCAGTTTAAATAATAATAATAATAATAGTGATAATAATTAATCAGTTTAAAAGGAATAAAAAGAGTACTATAAAATAACCCAAAAAAAAAAAACAATAACTAAAACAAAAAAAATGAAAATAATACCAATAATCATAGTGACAATAACAATAATATTTACAAGAACAGCCACAATAAAGACAACACAAAAAAAAACAGTAATGTTAGAAATATTACAATGCTGACAGTGGCAGTGAAGGTGAGAAAAGGGGCAGTGGTAGCAGCAATGATGAAAAAATTGCTGTTGACAATAGTACCAATATATGAAAACACTTCCAGATTAGCGGCACTCACAACCATCACAGTGTGTTCAAAAGGGTAAAAAGCTAGTAAAATCATATTTATTCTAAAAGCAGGTTACGCATAAACGTAACAAAAATATGAAGATGATGATAAAGATAACCATAACAATGAAGATGACAATAATAATTATGTAATATAATCTAATTACAATCAGAAAATGCTATTATATTATACTATGTATTATACTATACTTACCATGTCTAAAAGGTGCATATGCCGGTCTGGTACATCCCGCCCTGGGCTTATAAGAAGGCCAAAACACCTATGGTATAAACAGTAGCATAGTAGTAACTACTTAATCCTAGTATTATGAGAAAATGTCTGAGAAACCAATTTTATATTTATTTATTGCTACAATGTAATATCATAATCTTAACAAAAAACATAGACTAATCAAAGTAAAATAAATCATTCCATAAGATTTCAATCTGATATTCACAAATCATGCCATATGGCTGATATTACGATTTATGTGAGGCGAGTCAAATGGCTGAGCGGTTAAAGCAGGGGCGCTGCAACCTACAGCCATAATATCGGCGCTGGTTCAAATGACACGCTTGCCTAGGGTTCTGGAGGTGGAGTTTACAGTCCTCATCTTGTCAGATGAGGACTATAAACCGTAAGCCCAATGTACACATTTGGCTCAGGTGCGCTGTAAAGAATCCAGTACATCTTTCAAGATGAGTAGGGGGTTACCACAGTGTACTGGTTCATCTCACAGCCCCTGCCACTGTGGACTAGATGGCATGCCTTCTTGGCGTGCGCAAGACACAACAGAACCCTTAGGGGAGAAGCAAATTGTAAGAATGAGTAGTGCACATCCATCTCAAGTCTTTAACTAGGAAGTTGGCCCTCCATCCAGAAGGAGATGATGAATTCCTTATTTTCATTATATTTTGCTGTACAATTTTATCATTGCTGTTTTGATGTGATTTTTCTTGGATTTCTTCTATTTAATTTTTATTTAACAACTCAGGTTTTTAATTCAGAATTAGTTCTACAACAGACTGTTTTATGTAAAAATTTATTTGAATAAAAGATACTTTGATATTCATTCATACCTTTCAATTGGCAATGGTCTTTCCCTGTGAAAGATAGTAATAAGAACTTCTTTCTTTAGGTTTTGCCTTAATTTGAAGCACTTCTTCTCCCGTGGTACATGGGTGAACCCGCCCTTTCCGTCCTCTTCCTTTATATCCAATGTGACGGGAATTACAAAGCTGAGAAGTGGTTCACTCGGGGACATCGGGAATGTTGATATTGATGACTCCATCACATCTGGACTTCTTGGTACCCGCCGGAATGCCAGGCCAAAACATTGCAAAATTTTATGAACCTATAAAACAAAGTCACATCATCAAAATATTACAGGTAAACTAAGTTGGATAAAAAAAAAATCCTTTATTAAAATTATAATATTCAAGTAGTAAATTAAGGAAAAATTAAATATATGATACAGGTATATAATATCTGTAAATAAAATTGCAGGGTTGGATATCTGATTTGAGAAATGAATAGATAATGAAAAACAAAAAAGTTTAAACAGAATACTGAGGAGCAAAATTGTCTTCAGAGAAAATTAGATTATCCAATTACAATGCACAACATGCACAAAATAATTGGACAATTGGCATAGTTAAAAAATATGCATAAAAATAAAAAGTTTGTAAAAATTTCAAACACTGAAAAATTTCATCTATAAAGCCAGTGGATTTTGTCTTTACAATTGCAATTAACTTCACTAGCCTCATACAATAGTAAGACTTGGTGAATACAGCATCCTACTGTTAGTTGTTTCAAAGAGAAAAAAAAATGATTGGAAATCATAATTAATATATTCTTAAACATTACTAGCTTTTCAAAATATAAATCATCTTGGCATTTACCACCAAGCTACAACTTCCCTTCTCAAAAGGAATATGCCTTTTTCCACGAATCGGTAGACTTGAAGTGTTGACAAACAACCCAAGTCAGTGGTGCGTAACCAACAGAAATAAGATAAGCTTTGAGACTAAATTCTTGTCCTCATATCTAAAAATTCATAACTACATAACGGAGGGTAGTATCACATTCATTTTTTCTGGAAAATGTTCTTAAAAGATTATTCTACACCACTACCGTATATGATTGAAAAAAAAAATTGAAAAATGTTTTTGACCCCTGAAATCAAGATGGAAAAAAAGAGTCTATCTAAATAGTGTATTAAAATAGGCCTATGCATTACGGTGCAGTAGCATAGTATTTTCGTGTTATATACCGTTCCAGGTACCAATAATATACAGATTTCTCTTATTAAAGTACAAGTTATGTTTTATAAAGAAGTATAGTATAGTAAATCATGTTTTTAACACAGGAAAATCTCATATAGCAACTAAAACAATGCTGGCTTAGAGTACTACTAGTACTACTATACTGTACTGTACTGC
>NW_022684833.1:399345-424684 GCF_011630105.1 Anneissia japonica
AAAAATTCTACATTAAAATTATAATATTCAAGTAGTAAATTAAAGAAAAATTAAATATATGATACAGGTACATAATATCTGTAAATAAAATTGCAGGGTTGGATATCTGATTTTTACTGCAGAACATTTATAGTTTTTAACAGAGAAATGAACAGATAATGAAAAACAAAAAAGTTTAAACAGAATACTGAGGAGAAAAATTGTCTTCAGAGAAAATTAGATTATCTAATTAAAATGCACAACATGCACAAAATGATTGGGCAATTGGCATAGTTAAAAAATATGCATAAAAATAAAAAGTTTGTAAAAATTTCAAACAATGAAAAATTTCAACTATAAAGCCAGTGGATTTAGTCTTTACAATTGCACTAGCCTCATACAATAGTTAAGACTTGGTGAATACAGCATCCTACTGTTAGTTGTTTCAAAGAGAAAAAAAAAATGATTAAAAATCATAATTAATATATTCTTAAACATTACTAGCTTTTCAAAATATAAATCATCTTAGCATTTACCACCAAGCTACAACTTCCCTTCTCAAAAGGAATACGCCTTTTTCCACGAATCGGTAGACTTGAAGTGATGACAAACAACCCAAGTCAGTGGTGCGTAACCAAAAGAAATAAGATAAGCTTTGAGGCTAAATTCTTGTCCTCATGTTATCTAAAAATTCATAACTCCATAATGAAGGCTCGTATCACATTCCTTTTTTTTTTTTGGAAAATGTTCTTAAAAGATTATTCTACACCACTATATGATTGAAAAAAAAAAAAATTGAAAAATGTTTTTGACCCCTGAAATAAAGATGGAAAAAAAGAGCCTATCTAAATAGTGTATTAAAATAGGCCTATGCATTACAGTGCAGTAGCATAGTATTTTCGTGTTAAATACCGTTCCAGGTACCGATAATATACGGTACCGATTTCTCTTATTATAAAGAAGTATAGTATAGTAAATCATGTTTTTAACACAGGAAAATCTCATATAGCAACTAAAACAATGCTGGCTTAGAGTACTACTAGTACTACTATACTGTACTGCACTGCATAGGCCTATTGTAATACACTATTTAGATAGGCTTTTCTTTTTCCATCTTGATTTCAGAGGTCAAAAACATTTTTTTTTTCAATCATATTGTGGTGTAGAATAATCTTTTAAGAACATTTTCCAGAAAAAATAATGTGATACGACCCTCCGTTATAGAGTTATGAATTTTTAGATAACATGAGGACAATAATTTGTGGCAAAGACAAACCAAACCAGTCACTCTTCGCAAATCCTGTTTTGGAGGTAATGGCCAAAACATGCTGGAATTTCAAAATTTTGGAAATCTATTTTATTGCACTAAACTAACCTTTATATATCTATACATTATGCTATGCTGTTATTTTCCTCATTTTCAATGTTAAAACAACAACTTTTAACGATTTGGTGATGGTTTCTGCCTAAGAAATGCCTGAAATTGTAAACTTTGAAGGCTGATTTCTCAATATTGTTCTTTAAACAGCTGTATGTTTAAACTCGTGTAACTTAATAACGAAGTGTCGGATTTAAATTATTCTTTTACCATTTTATAGCTCT
This sequence comes from Anneissia japonica, assembly GCF_011630105.1. Taxonomy (NCBI): domain Eukaryota; kingdom Metazoa; phylum Echinodermata; class Crinoidea; order Comatulida; family Comatulidae; genus Anneissia; species Anneissia japonica. The sequence continues at coordinate 400,927 of NW_022684833.1, forward strand.
CATTTTACTATTAAACCCTGTATTAATAACTAAAAATTGATTTTTCTGACGAGTGACTGGTTTGGCTTGTCTTTGCCACATTTAGCCTCAAAGCTTATCATATTTCTGTTGGTTACGCACCACTGACTTGGGTTGTTTGTCATCACTTCAAGATATCTACCGATTTGTGAAAAAGGCATAGCTCCCTCTCTAGTTTATGATTTGCCATGCATTGGGTTACTACCCAGTTAGCAATGTTCTTCAAACTGATGTAAAATCAAAAATAAAACCAACACAAATCCAACACCCAAATAAAAAGAGAAACCATTATTAAAAGGCACCAAGAAAAATATATAGCACAATATAAAAATATTTTTCCAAAATAAGATGTATTTAAGATACTCTTTTTTTTATGAAAATATTTAATACATTTTAGTTAAAACCACATAAAATCCCACAGAACAATTCCCAGGTGCTAGATGTTAAACAAAAACCAAGTTTTAACAAGTAAATAATAATGATTTTTTACATTATAAATGTTTTGTATAAAAACAAGGGTTGTTAATTAATGAGGTAACAAGCTGCATCTGAACATTGGAAAGCAAAATAAATATGATTGACATGCAAATAAATTTTTATAAAGGAAAAAAATGAGATTGATTACATTTAAATATGAGTAATGTCATCTAGAATTGCAAAATCAAGATTAGCTTTATGAAATATAAACAATATACAATTGACTTAATAGAAACGTGAAAGAATATTAGTATACCTTATGGGTCATTAAAAAATAGTGAGTTTCTTCACTCACAATCGCTGAATGTAGAAAATGCGAGAACACAAGTTGACTTCTTGATGCACATTCCCATTAGAGAGCTTTCGATTGCAAGACGACAGTAGGACGTAGAACGTAATGACGTCACTAAAAGTCATCTGCACATGCAAGAACGTTAAGGTCACCTCGTCGAATAGATTCTGGAATGCAATTTGGCCAAATCTATGTATGCAGAGAATGTAGGACGCCAGGTAGGATGGTCACGCATGGGTGATTCCGTTCTAGCGTCGCGTCGTCGCACAAAACAAAAGCTCCCACTGAACAGACCTTTGCGCTATGCCCCGTCCCTTGGATATTGTTGATAAGGTCGCACAAAACGACAGTGTTAAGACATATGCGAACAGGAGCATTTGTAGGATAATACACTTGCTTGCTGGACGGACGCATATTCCTGGCACTGTTCTGATTGGTCAGTTGTTCAGTTTGATTGACACACCAGAACGGTCCATTGTAGAAGTAGAATGTAGAAACCAATGAATGATTCCAGTTGATGGTTGTCTTCTAATGTGTAGAACTATTTCATGATATATTACATACCACTGAATGGGTCTTCCACATTTGGAGAAACATTTAATGTTCACTACACATGCAGACCATTGAATGATTTCACTGATCTATTTTACAGTGTATTCGAAAGCCCTGTTTGCATTGGATATTTTTTGGTCAAACTAACCATGTACTGCACCTGGTCACTTTGCCTAAAAGTCTAAGTGCGAACATCCCACTTTACAGTATATGATCTGTGACAGTACCGATCACGGCCAGTGCACTTTTAGCCCGCATTCCACACCCACTAACTGCCTATGCAGGGCAAAGCCAGCCCGCATGCTACTACAGAGCACCGCTAAGCTTTGTGGCCACGCATGTGCAAAATACTACAATTTGTCGTTTAGACACATGCTCAGTAAAACTTTTGCATTTTTGTCAAAATTAATACAATACTGTACAAACATGGCTAACAAGACAATGGCATGATATTTCACATGTGGGAAAACCTTCTGCTTTTCTGGGGGTTTTCCTTATTTACATTTTTAAAAATAGTTGAGAATAAATTATATAGAGTACAGTATCTACAGTAAGCATAAATGTATGCTAAATAACACTTTAGTTATTAAGAATGTATAAAATCTATAATTTGTGCAATTCCAATGGTGTGGTGATTCTCTAATTTTATTATTCTTAAACTATCAGTTTAAATTTCTGTTGCCATTCACTACCTTAATAGAAAAAAAAAAAAACCTTCATGCTCCCATTGCAATTTGTTTTTTTGTGATAGACACATCATTTTCACAACACACACAGTAAATTAATTTTTCAATTAATCAAGCAATCAATAAATCTCCTTATCAATCAGTAAAAAAATCCATCAATTCATCAATCAATCAATCAATCGATAAATGAAATAATCAATGAATCTGTGAATTTCAATCGCATCAAAAGTTAGTGTGCATACAGCACATGATCCATCTGTATCAAAAAATGAGTGCATCAAATTAGCAAAATTAATCTATGAAAAAATTATCAAAATAAATCAAAACAAAAGATGAAACTAGAATTATGCCTTTTTAAAGCAGGACTGCATTATATATTAGTTTAGTTGAAATCATTGCTTTACTTTTCACTATTGCTCTTGTATATTTATGCTTCATCCAATCCAGGTTCGATCATAATACAGTAGCACTTCTTTCACTTCTTTCATTGGCACTTCTTTTAATAGTCGATGGTCAACAATGGCCAATTTAGTTGTGTGTTTTATAAAATATATTAGCAAATGAAATCAATGGCGGGGAAGGGTCGGAGAAATGTGTAGGTGGGGAACAAGGTGGGTAAAGGGTAGTATTAATGACGTTGGCATATTTGCACTTGTAACCAAAATTTTGAATTAAAAAAAAAGGTTTACAAACAGCTGGTTGTAAAAATGAGCATGCTGCAAATAATGAATGATATGGTATAGCGCCCTCTATTTACCTTGGTAGATGCATAACCTGGTGACATCTCCTGTAAACAAAACGTAATGTATGAATTTGGGTTGAGATTAGCTAGGTGAGCATACAGTTTGGAAACTAGGGTTGTAGTCTAGGAAAATACATGTCAACCACTCCCTTCCCCGTCTCTCTGCACTTCACACTTTTACACAAATTGAATGTTTATGGAATAGCTGCCATAGGTCTATTTTATGTATACCAGTGCAATCCTTGGTGGACAGAAATGGAAAACTACCAGGCTTAAAACTACAGGCAGCATATATGATACATTTAACTACAAATCTTTGGATAAATCAACTTTATACTAGGTTGAACACCTCATTAAAACTAGGTAGTTCTAGCTAATCATTAATATTTTAAATACAGACAAGAGCCAAGGCCTATGAAACTTGAGTTTAGAAACTTGAGTTTAGACACCCTTGCCTAGATGATTGCTTTAATCTCTTCAACTGGAAATGAACAATGAGGGGTTTGAACCTCCGACCTCATAACTGAAATCCCATATAAAAAAATAATAACTGCTCCAACCACTAATAAAATATACCACATACACACATCACACAGTTTAATAAAGAATTGCATTGCGTATGCAAAACATATAGCTACTACTAATGATTCAATTTTAAACGAACTAAATGCTTGTAGAATGTAAGCAATTACGATGACCAAATATATAGCACAGGAAATCATCAGAAGAAATATTGAATAAGATATTACTGTACATACCTACACACAACATAATCACAGTTCACAACATTCATCGTACAGCATCTTCTGCTACAACGTACCGTATGACTAATCCAAAGTATTGTAACACATTGCATCCATGAGTAACCATTAAATGTAATATTAATTATTAATTTTAGCATGCATAAATAACTATGACGCATCATGTACGACTTTGTCAGTAAATCTTTTAAAAGTTATCTTTTACGCAGTGAGATGCAATTTCTTTTACAGCCTGTAGGAAAAACATATAAGCTGATCTTAAAATGTTCAGGTCATCCGCACAAATACCTTGTATTTTGATATCTTTCGTCCATTTGCGAAAAAAAGTAATAGACACGAATAAGAATGACTACTGTACATTACATGAACCTTCTAATCATTGTATTCATTATTCTGTAATTTGAATTAATATAGATCACAAGGATTTTCTGTCTTAGAAAATATTAAACTATTGCTCAGCTGTCAATTATTTTCATAAAAATTCAAATTTTGTATTTTCATTTCGAATCTAACGGTGAATCCCTGAGATTATTAAATTATAATGTGCAGTAAGGAATACAATTTTATTATAACATCTGAAGTAAAATCATCTCCTCTCTATCTAGTTCTCTATAATATCATAAATCTGAATTTAAAGAATGGCAAAACCTGCAAAAAACATTAAATTCAAATAAAACAAAAATCCATAAATTACTAGACAATCTACAGACATATAACGAACATAGAAAAGGACTATTTATGTGTATGTATCATTTATACAAGGAAAATATTTTTGTTGTTTTAATATTTAATTATAAGATTTTATATTTATATTAAGCAATTAAAATCTTGAACTTTATTCTGTAGTAGATCAGCAATATCTTTAATACAAAAATTTAATGACGCTATCACAATAATAACAGGATGCTAATAACTTAAAGTGAGCCCTCTATCATACTATTTTCTGTATTCTAGATTACATTTTCTCATTAGAATACCTATTTCCTGGTTTCACATTTCTTGAAATGTGTTAATACTACATATGTTGTATCCTGTCATTTATTTCATATTGATCATGAATTATTCAATTATTTTAATTTATCATTGCATTTATTATACTATCGTATCAAACTACAGTATTTTATGTGTAATTTTTGTATTATCAAATTTATAATATCTATGTTATTACTTTATATAGCATTATATTATTAACTAAACATGACTTGCTCAAGTTTTCCCAGTAATTATTTATTTTGCTTCAAAGAACATGTTGATAGTGTTTTCCATGAAACAGAAAGGGCATTCCAATTAGAGATGTAATATTGTGTTTATCGAGTGTATCAACATATACACTCACAAAACAGAAATATAAGTAGATTTCTATACCGAATGAAACTTCGCCTCTGGTAAACCTAAAGCATACAATGCATGCAAGCCTATAATAGTGGAGTCTTGCATGCACAAAAAGGCTAGTACTATATATTTATAACTAACAACTTATCTTATCTTCTACCTTATTAAGATTAGTAATAATAGTGGGCATATTCAACTGGTTCATTTTGTTGACTACGAATTTTCATTCGACTGGTTTGTAAAATAGACTTCGTTGACAACGAAAATTAACATAACCTGCGTTAAGTTATCCACGTGACCAAAACAAACATGGCCAATTGGTCAGTTTAGAAACAACATTTGCATTAATATAATTTAGATTACATTTTAGAAAATAAAAATTATAATATCTACCTATATGAAGTCAAAAAATAATTGTAGCCTAACAGAATTCAAAAACTGGATGAAAACATTTCTTTTACGAAAAATTCATACTACCACAAGCCGAAGCAATCTTGATTACGCAGCTTGTAACGCGGTAACTATGCAGCCATTTTGTTTTGTCGAGTATTTACAAGTTTTCTATTCAACTGGTCGTCTTGGTTTAGTAGGAATTTACCACTGTGCAGGTGGGCGTGGTTTACCGAAGAACGACCAGTCGAATACGGCCAATAATAGAATATATTTTCCAGTATAAATAAAACCTTATTTTTCTTATTTCTAACCTGGCATAGTAATTAAGTCTGGATTCATCCATCTTAAATATCTTAAACTCTCCTGATAATTTGATGATTCATTCCTTTTGAAGTGACTGCTACAGATGCTGCAGGATGAATTATGTATAATTTAAACAATAGAAATAATAATAACTTTAATCAAATGTAAATTCTAGGATTCCTGCCAGGCAGAAACAGTATAATGAGTCAGAAATAATGATAATAAACATACTGAATCGTTATTAAGAAAGAACATTTTTTGGCTGTATATAATCAAACTTACCGTCACTGATAAGAAACCTCAAGAATACTTTTAAAACACTAAATGAATGCACATTGTTTTTGATAAAATGTATGTAATACTAAAAGTCAACCACAAGCAAATCATTCATTCTTTGATTTACATGACCACTATGTTTTCCTATTTCATAGGATGGACTGTTTGAAACAGGTTTAAGTTGTGATTAAAATCAGAATGCACAAACAGCTTGGCCTCAAACGGAAACAATAAAATGATATAAGGTACAACAAATGATCAATTAATCTTTACAATTTTGTAGTCATGAATTAACATAATTATTATTTTACCAAGTATAAGCATGGAGATCTGGCTAAAAATGTTAGGGAGTGGCTTTTACTGAAGCTATATACTGACAATGCAGCTTTACTTTTTTCAAAGATGCAAAATTAGAAATGTTGATGGCACTTCAATGATGCTACATGCTCAGAACTTAACTTCAATGCTAGCTGTCACTTCATGATGATTTCCACATTTCCACATTAAACTGCTGAAATTGTACACAAGGCTTATAATTTTTTTCATTTCATTTCTTAAGGCATGCGCACCAAGGATATGCCAATCAGTGAACTTAATCACTATCCTACGTGGCATATCCATTAAACAACAGTGGACTGAATGGACCAGTACACCGGGGTAACCCCCTACTCTTCTCAAAAATGTACTGAGTTCTTTAAAGTGCACACAAGCCAAATGCGGACACTGGGCCTACCGTATAACGTCCTTATCCAGGAAGACTTGTTCCACCACCGGAACCACTGGCGAGTGAGCCATTCAAAACAGCGTCGATATTATATCTGAAGGTTACGGTGCCCCTGACTTAACCAGTCGGCCAATCAACTCACCAGGTGAGCCTTTTACTCAAGCATAGGCTTGTACTCAGTAAAATATAGTAATTCTAACTGTATATGAGTACCTAGAGTATGAGTATGGTGACTACGAAGCATCACAAACGTGAGGTCATAATTGATTCAATTATGGCCTCACGTTTGTCACTTATCGGACTCACCATACTCACATTCTATTTGCGAATAATAAGTGGGTCTTTGGATATTAGTACCTCAAAATACATAATATTAATTAAGAATACATACAGTTAATAATAAATATATACTGGTAAGTGATACCATCATGCCTTTTGATATAGATACTTATAAGTTAGTCAACTTAAAAATATTCAATACAGAGGAAAAAAAATTAAATCCCTACCGCTTCCGGAATCTCGCATCTAAAAACATGGCATTGAAAGAACTGCGAGTCACGTGTTCCGTAGCTGCATGTAAATGCAAAGCAATCCATCTCATTGCCGTTGGCCTGGCCGCGGCAACAGAAGAGGATACGGGTCACGCGGTAATGAGCAATCTCAGCCTTACCATCCGGCTCCAATAACCTTAACGATAAAAATGAAGAAAATCAGTTCTACTTCTACAAATCTCACCATTCTACACTGGCTGTTTAAGTATTGTGTTACTTTGAGGAATAATGTCTCCGTTATTGCTAACTCTTCTTGAAAGCTGTTTGTGTAGCAGTATGCATACCAAGTCTGACATATCTGGTTTAAACTCATACCTGTACATACCGTACATTCAAATCAAATCTTAAACTCTCACACCAGGTGCTGAAAATAAAGATTTCCTCACCTAAGCCTCAACCAATGGTGGGACTGAGGTGAGAGTGGGCTCTCAAGCAATTATACACAGTGTTTATGAACAATGCTGTACTAAATGACTACGAAAAAAGTTGTTTATTCTGAAATGAATGTGTGCTCCATCAAAATTACTAAATACATTTTTAAAAAAACCTCACTAACAACATTTCTGCTGATTACCATATTGTTTTGTCATGCTCAATCAAGAAGTTGGAAATGTTTAACGACAATACGTTGTTCATACTTTCATCAGAGATTCAAGAATTTCTAGATTTCTCTCAATTATGGAGTATTGTAACGAGTTAATGTACAATTTAAACTTTCTTAAATGCTAAAGTGCAAGTAGGCACTTTATCCTAATCTCAACATGACAGGAATGATGATGTAGCACAAGTATTATAGTGCAGTAAATACGATAGTAGGCAATTATTGTTAAGTATCATGTACTTTTGTTTTCCTCTTCATCGATTTTATTTTATTGCACTGTCCATAAAGGTTCTTTTTTTTGTACTGGTCCTCATAACTGTGATATCGGATCATACTGGCTCCTGACTGTATAATGGTACTTGCTACATGTTAATGGGCCTTTCCACAGGAGTAGCAATGGCAACAAAAATAGGCTCCCAGCAGGAGCGTGTGTCTATGCCCTAAATAGCCTGGGTTCCAGGCCAAAATTTTGGATCACTCACTCTTTATTGCGCTTAGTGCATGCCATACCTAATTTAATTGGCGTCCAATACTCGATTTCTTTAATTTTCAGATTATTAATCTGTATATAAATTAACTTTCTCATCGGTGGCGCTGTGCAGTCTATGCTCTAATAATTAATATATTAATATATTATGTTTACTAATAAAGTATCCATATGGGATTCGGTTATCAGGAAATGTGTGGTGTTGTATTTTTTTTAATGAATTTTGTAAAGTAACAAGCATGCCATACCTAATTTAATTGGCGTCCCATACTCGATTTCTTTAATTTTCAGATTATTAATCTGTATATAAATTAACTTTCTCATCGGTGGCGCTGTGCAGTCTATGCTCTAATAATTAATATATTAATATATTATGTTTACTAATAAAGTATCCATATGGGATTCAGTTATCAGGAAATGTGTGGTGTTGTATTTTTTTTAATGAATTTTGTAAAGTAACAAGCTACTTAAAATGACACATGACCCATCATGCACCTCCACCAGATTTACCTTTCAGCCATCTTTAACTGCCAGACGACAACATAGTGCGTTTTCCCCCGAGGGGGCATAGACACAAAAACTTTTTATTGAAAGAAGCTGGTACAGCGTGAATACTTATAATATACTATTTTATTATTTAGCACTTTTTTTACGGTTGATGATTGAGCATTGTAGTACGAAAACAACATTGAACTTCAACAACCCTCTTACCTGACTGCCCCTTCTGACGTTCCTGGCACCGACAAAATAATCTGAATGGAATTCTGGGATTGTTGAGCTTTTAAGATAGTCATGTTCCTTGTAGCCTCTTCCTCACTCTTGGGGGCATCTACAGTCGCTGCCCCCAGGTAAACAATCCGGTTAAACAATGTGCAATCATTTTCCAAGGGTACAGTTTTGGAACTAGGTGGTGGGGAACTCACTTCACCAGCTAGAAGAGAAGAGAACAAGTTTATTACACTTTCACTCCAAATAATTATTAAAATTTTTATCATGTACTGACTCAAGTTTAAAAAGCCTACTTCCAATGTATACCTTTCCTTTAATTGATTGTTTAATATAATAAATAAAAGTAAAGGCTGAACACTATAAGTGCACATGCTGGGTATATTGCAAGTTGAGGTAACGTTCACTCAGACATGTTGACATCATTCATGAATCGGTTTGAACACTCAACAAAAGATCTAGTGTTTGAATGATTTACATGTACTTGCAGAACATACAGTCTATAATGCTCTCTGGCTCAGCTGTTTGAAGCTAAACTGTGCTACTTAACAACACAAATGATATAGCATATTTGTGACGCAAGATCATAAAAGGGCTGTAAACTCGTCCTCAGACCAAAATACGTTTTTGTTACAGTGGCACAAAACATATCATTTACTTTAAAATGGCAGTTAAATTAACTCAATGGAAGCAAAGTTATGACCATTTGAATAATTATCATATTATCAACTTTCTTAAATCAAGTTTTGAGAAAAATGCTTTTATTTTCGGCAGGTTTCTATTCATTCTTCACTAAACCCATCCGAAAATGGCTAAATTTTACCATTTACAGTTGGAATTTTAAACTCAATCTTCAGGAATAATAAGATTAATAGTTATACTTTATTACCCAAAAACCCAATTCACACAAAATTCATGTTCTACGGCCTGTTCTGGCTATTGAGGCTTGTTTCTCAATACAGAGCAGTGCGAGTTTACAGCCCGTTTATGATCTTGGGTCACATTTGTTTATTTGTATATAGCAGAACAACATTGTTAGATTTTTAAGCCCTGTCCAGTCTATCAAATTTTATTTGACAAAAACATGACATGCTTAAATATGATCATTAGATGACATCATATCAGGACCATATATAGACACATCATGACTATATATGGACACATCAGGACCATATATAGACACATCATGACTATATAATAGGCATACAACAGTTTTTTGTCAAAGAAAATCTAATAGTCTGGCGAGAGCTTCACATAGACAATAGTCACAAAAAATGGTCATAAGAAAGACAGTAATGTAATAGGACTGACCAAGGAGGTATAAAAATTTTATACCTTCTTGGACTGACTAAGACAGGTAAAGACATGATAGGTAACTGTGGGCATTATGAGGTAGATTATTATAGTGCATTGAACATTAAAATGAAACATGAAAAAATGAAAGGGGAAAATTGTGATGAACTGAGGAGATGGACTGAAGTAGGCCTACCTGCATTGACTAATGAATATGAGGGAAATCAAATACATAAGTGGTATAACATGTAACAGGAAGATTAACTATGCATAAAAATAAGGACTGATCTGATTTTAGGGAAAGAATGTTGAATGCTACAACTACAGGAATAAAGCATTCACCCTCAACTAATTCTCAAGTGGGAGAATGTTTACTTTATGTTTTGACTGCGTCATGATTTGTTATTCTGAATTTAATATTAACACGAGTCTAAAGGTTTAAACATGCTAATAATTCCCTGCATGAAAAAAGACTTTTATAACAGATGTTTCGTAAAGGGATATCCACTCAGTATTGGCAAATATAGTCAGATGGAAAGATGCCAGTGAGTGAAACATGGAAAAATATGAAAACTAAATAATTCATACATGGTAATACAATACAGTAATATCACATGCACACACAACGATACCAAAGTCACATGGCAACAACAAACATTACACATAAAAAAAATACTGTATAGTCTATAAACATTTACTGTTTATACTATAGCTTCATTAAATCATATTCATAGGGTCTGTGATTGAATTATATGCTGTATGCCCATATTTAGTCATGATGTGCCTATATATATATGGAATGATGTGATGTCATCATGACCATATTTGGGCATGTCATATAGTCTAAGAGTCTGTACAGGACTTAAGGCTACTAATAAACAACATTAATTTTATGCCTACATCTGGGATAACCATTAAGGATCAAGTTTAGGATAAAATATTATTGTCTGATGAAAACTAAAAGTATTAAAGAATTCTTTAAATAAATGTTGAAATTGCTAATTTTGTAGTTTTTATACCTTGTTCAAGATAACAAACCAAAGAATTGAAAAGGGTAAAATCGTCAGTAATTTGTTTCATGTTAATCATGCATTGTTTAAATCTCAGTTCCATTATATCCTTGTACTGTATAGACATGTCAAAAACATTAAACTTGGATTTCAATTGATTATCCATCAGATGATCAGCGTGTACGTGCTTAAGCAAGGGTTGAGGTATTAAAAATTTAATCTAAAGCTAAAAATATTTCATTTCATTAAATTTCAATGCAATTCATTCCATATTTGATTCACTATACTTTTACAATTTCTTATCTGAAGCAAACATAATTGTGAGGTTAGGAAGTGAACTAACCAGAATGGAGGCATTCTGCAGTGTATTTACACAAAAATTAGGGGTAGACTTAAAGAACGTCTTATAGAATATTTTCTTGTTCAGTCAAATACATCTATATTATAGTGTTATTCTTTAGGTTGTGTAAAAAAAATTATTTGTTCAGCGTATACCTCCCGACCATCAAATTTTGGGCCAATTTTTCTTTTGGAAAATTCAATAATTCAGTAGTTTGAACTTTTTTTTTTTTTATTAAAAAAATAAGTAAAATAAATACTCCAAATCATAAAAATAATTGGTGGCCGGACGCTAAATGACTAATTTTTTACAGAGCCATATTTTAAAAATGTAGTCTGTTCATAGCATACTATAGGCTCTTTATGTCTTTAAGACATAGTGGTTAATACACCTCCCTGATTCACCACTGCCTCTCTATATCTAATAATCACATTCCGTACTCATATAATACAGTAGCTTTCATTCCACGGCTAATTAAACAATAGCCGATATGGCTCAGTAATTGAATTAATCCATATATGACATACCTTTCTGTATTGAGTCTTTCCCACTAATCCCAGTAATAAAGACTAAATTTCAGTATAGTATGACTGCACTAAAAAACACCAAACTGAAATTGTTTCTATTTTTTGACCCACCACATGCAAAATTTCTATTACAGCTGTAGTGTAGTTGCATTATTTAATTTTTTAATCTTTAAGATGTGATAACAATTCTCCCATTAAATATCAGGAAGAGTGGAAGACAGAATGTATTATGTGATAATTAATAAATCCATGAATAAAGTATCTGATTATTAGCACCCTGCTCATAAAATTCATGTTAATTTTAGATTGAAGGATCATGGGATCATGATTCAATTACCAAAACATTCACTCCCTAGCTTCATGTACAGCACACTCTTCAGAAAAAAGGAGGTTTGCCTTCGGTTTTCTGACGAATTTACAACCAAAAAGCTGGGCCCTGGAAGATAACATTGCTTTTGCACTGACCAGGCTAGCCAGGGTAAAGAAGAAATAAATAAAAATAAAAAGGATATCATTGGATGCAAGTCTTAAGACATTCATGTGTTAATCCTTTGTGTGTTTCATACTAAATAAAACCAAATCAAACTTGGGTTCTCTTTTGATCAGCTCCTCAAATTTAGAGGGCACACCCTCAAAAACAAATAATTGATAATAATAACAATAATAATTTCATCTAGTTTTAATTTGTTTGATAACAAAAAACAAAAACAAATAATTTAAAAAATCATTTTCTAAGAACTACTTTTTAATAATAAGTAAAAGCAAAACAAAAATGTAACTGGCCAAATTTACATTTTCCTTCTATCTGAAGTACATCAAGCGTCCGATAAGGTTTGACAAATTAATTTGTTTTGTGGAAGTCTATACAACAATTTCTTAATTTCTTCTCCAAACCAATGCTTTTAATTACTTACAATTGATAACCACTAAACATGACTACCTTGATAATCCAAATCATGAAAAAAGCCTTCTCCATAACTACAACTGCATCACTGTAAGATGAAGCCCAATAATTTTCCTATGCAATCAGGCAAGATAGTAGAGTATACAGTTCAGTAAATGATTCTTATTATTATTTTTACGATACCATCATCATCCTCAATATCTTCTTTTATCATTTTAAGTAACTATCTTTACTGTATCATCTCCATGGTTCTACTCCTTACCATCATCCTCATCATTTTCAAAGTCATACCATGATAATCATCCTCACCTCATCTTATTATCACCATCACTACCTACTGTACATTATCATCATCGAACAGTATCATTATTATCATAATTATTCACATTATCTTCATTATCCTTATTTATCAATAGCATCAATATCATAATCATCATCATAATCCTCATTTTCTTTAATGTCATTTCCATCATCTTATCGTCATCTTTACCAACAATCATCTTATCATTGCTTATAGTATTAATCAAATTGAGGTTTCCCATGCCAGCAAGGTTTTTTCTAACTAAATTATGATTAGTAAATGCATATCCTGTACCTCTGCCATTCCATTTACTGTATACCAGCCAAGTAATTGCTTTAGCACATTTACAATAAAACAGTATTTTACTGTCAGTATTTCAATGTGATTTCACTTGGATAGAGTTCAAATTTTCAGGGTTAACAAGGGACTTATAGCAAATCATTTTAGTCTTGCAAAATGTAACAGCAAAGTTGATTGATGTGTTGATTATAATGTTCTCATATGGAACTATAATTTGAAGCAGACATCTTACAAACAGTATAAATTTATATTATGCTACAGTACAAAAGCAATGTAAAATGGATACATTAAAGCCCTCCTTCTCAACCCTTGAAATGTTTAATGAGTCCATCAAAGCTGACCAAAAACGCTCAAGACAATTCATTTTTCGAAGTTCACCTAACTGACGATTGTACAGTAATGAGAGCATTCCTGTATTAATAGTCTATGTGTTGTCTCTCTGATCTCAGGCCAGATGTTTCTGATTTTAAAAATGATTCTATTTCACTTCTTTCTTCCCCTACAGATTTCACATCAAAACCCATGAAGGCTGGGCCAGGTTTATCCAATAACTAATCCTACAGTAGGCCTAGGTGACCCACCAGCTAGCCAACCCCTTGAAGAGATACTGTACTGTACCAACAGAAAAGTGACCTCCGATAGTTAGTGATTTAGAAAAAGCAGCTTAGCTCAGTCGGCTATTCTGGCGGTAGCCACTGTGTGTGGGCTGAACTGTGGAGATCTCTAGGTCCCCGGTTCAATTCCCATCACTGCCTCTACTAGTGTTTCAGCTGGAGGGCTAAAATACAAGTTACAATAGCACACCGTCTTTCGAATGAGACGTTTAAGCCATTAGTGCATTTATGGCCCATGTGCATGTTAAAGAACGAGGTACACTCTCCGGAAAAGAGTAGGGGATTGTGGGCTATTCTTGGTGTGTACACCGAATAAATCCAATCCAATTTGCCTTGGGAGTAAATCTGCATCAAGGAAAATCCTTTTAATTAAAGCATGTCAAACAAGCTAATCAAAAATTCTATCATCAAAGTGACTCACAGGAATTCTCATTATGACAGCTGACTGACTGTACAATTGCTATACATTAAAAACAGTTCATTAATATTAGAATACTTTATTTAAAATAAAGAAATATTCCTAATTAGCATGTCATGAATATTCAGCCATCTTTATTAAGCCTTGAAAGTAAAGTATACTGATAGCCAGTCATTAGCATTAAATAATCACGACAGCAGTTTAAAATAGTCTTTGCAGCATGTTAGTCCTATTTAACTAATTAGACAATACTAACTTTGAATAAATGCAATGAATGAAGGTTCAATATTCTTTGTAGGACATTAGTTTTGAAAGACTATTAGCAAGTCATAAATATTTAATGCAGGTAATAATAGGGCGTATTTAACTACAACAGGAACAAATTAGTCTTAAATTTTCAGACATTAACTTGTTATCTATTCATGAATATTCAATGACAATAAAACATAGGTCATCATTATTTCAACCATCTGTGTAACAGGTTAATCATGAATTATTAGTTATCTTTCTAGCTAGTCATAAAAATTCAATGATTAGCAGGTTATAAATGTTCAATATACTGGAATGAAAAGATCACTCAAAATGTTTACATGTGATCACAAGATGGCTCATGACTTTCGACAGAATAAACTATTACCTATATACATACTTTTTATTTGACCAGGGAATTACAGTCTGTTCACCAAAGTCGTATTTACATTTACTATTAAATACATTGTTTTAGTTACAATTTATGACATCTTTCATATTATATCTTTATTGTCTTCATTTTTTCTAAATTCATTACATAATTTTCCATTAAACAGCAATTTACATTATATTAGAGAAATAATGTCTGTATAAAAGTAAGCCTAGAGTGGTGTGGATTTTTGTGGTCAGTGTTTTTTCTTTTTTTGGTTTAAACTGTCAATGCTTATATTTTTATATAGTAAAATATTTATTTTATTTGTACTGAATAATGAAGCACAAAGTTAGAATTAAAAAAACAAACATTCAAACATATTCACAGACAAAAGTATTACAATTAACATAACATAGTTATACAATTAACATATTCGTATTATTTTCATGCTTACTGTACCTGTGTGTATCCTTGAATGTGCATGGTCTGTTAAAGAACTAAACATTTACTCACAAATATTGTTAGCATCCACCACCCGAGGCAACCAAACATCACCCTCACATGTAACAATACCTGGTTGGAACTTGGGGCTTTCGCTTGAGGAGTTCATACGAATCTTGAATACGTTGTCTGTTACACCTTGTTGGTTCTCTTTCTTTTCCTCTCTGCTCTTTCCTGCTTCTTTTTGATGGCTGTCCTGATCATTGTTCAAAGCCTGGTTATCAAACGACTGATTACGTTGTATATGCTCTGAGTTTTCTTCTCCAGTCGTGTTCTCTACACCAGTTGTGGTTGTACCATTTTCTCCTGCTGTTGCTTCCTCCCCCGATGATTGGGCCTGGTCTTTCAGAACTTCTGCCAGGTTTTCAGTCAACTCGTCCATGTTGCCGTTGCCGGCGATATTCAACCCTTCCTGTGTTCCGCTGGAGGCGCTGTTTGAGTTTGGCGATCGGTCATCTGGAGAAACAACTACAAACTCTTCACTTGGAGCGAAGGAATCAGTTGAGCTTCTACTTACAGTCTCTTCCATTTATAGCCTAAGAAACAGAAATTAAATATCAACAACGATCATAATGTGAAAGTGAAAATGTTATTAATGTTTTCATTTCTGAATTAATAGGTTTTCATA
The DNA here is from genome assembly GCF_011630105.1 of Anneissia japonica. Taxonomy (NCBI): domain Eukaryota; kingdom Metazoa; phylum Echinodermata; class Crinoidea; order Comatulida; family Comatulidae; genus Anneissia; species Anneissia japonica. Next base: position 417,306 of record NW_022684833.1, read on the forward strand.
AGTTTCTTAATTGCAGTAAAAATGCAGACTTCCTTGTGTTTCACAGTACTGTAACTAACTAACCAATCTATAAAATGCCATATGATCCTTTGGACAATCAGACTCATGATGATCAGATTTGTTCCAACTCAGGATAAGGGAAGTATCCAAAATAACCAACCATGTTGGGACTTATTCTTTTCTGCAGACAATCACATTGATTAATGTTTACTTGTAAAGAGTATTTCTGTCAAGAAAATTACTTTTTGCATTCAAAAATCCATGTTATTTCTTCAAAATGGGAAGATAAAAAATCTGTTGAATATTTAAGTAACCTGAGCAAGATGGAAAGGTAGTACCTGCAATTTCTGTAGCCTCACAACATGACGATATCGGAAGAGTTGTCCAACAGGCTTGTGGTATGGACCATTGTACATAGTGAATGCATTAATGATTGGAGAGACTAACAAGATTGGTCCGATCCAGCCTCTATTTTAAATATCTCTGTCTGAGACTGATTGTTACTCTTGCATTTTCCAGTTAGGCCTAGCCTAGAGGTTTACATTTTTACTCTTGCTTGTACTGACTGCACATTCTAAGGTCAGGCCTGAGTGACAATAGGCCTATGCATTAAAATAAGTCGGCACACATGCACTTTTGCGCACCACTAGTCTTGGGTTAGGGTTGGGTTAGGTGGGGTAAGGTGTGCAAAAGTGCATTGTGCAAATATTTCGTAGCCTTGGTACATTTGTATTATGACTATAGCGCAATCTGATCCTGTATAGTAGTAGGCTTACAAACTTTTCCTACTAGCAGGTCCGCCGCCCTAGCATCAGTGGCGTAGGGGTCTTGAAATGGAAGGGAGCTGATGTGGTTGAAAGAAAGGTAAAGTGGGGATCGGTGATTAGGTGAGGGGGTGATGGGAGGCAGCTTAGCTCAGCCGGCTAATCTGGTGGTAGCCGTTGTGTGTGTGCTGAACCGTGGAGATCTCTAGGTCCCCAGTTCAATTCCCATCGCTGCCTCTCCTTGTGTTTCAGCTAGAGGGCTGAAATACAAGTTACAATAGCGCACCGTCTTTCGGATGAGACGTTTAAGCCGTTGGTCGAGTGTGCATTATGGCCCATGTGCACGTTAAAGAACACAGTACACTCTTCGGAAAGAGTAGGGGATTGTCTCCCGGTGTACTGCCCAATCACCACCAGAAGGACCCCACTGGAAATAAGTCTTCTTCTAGACTTTCGTGGGCTATCCTTTCTTGGTGTTTACATCAAATAAATCCAATCCAATTCAATCCAATCCAACTCACAAAATAATGTGATTTGAGGTGATTTTTAACTACTTGAGCATGATCTGTGGGCAGTGGATGGGCGAGTATTTTTATCAGGGGGATCTAGATATGCCAAAATACTGTACATAACATAGCATACCCTGCAATTTACCCTACGGTCCGCCATTGATTACAGTAGGACAAGTAGCATCACCACTGTGACAGTACATCTTAGGATAGTTTGTCAAAAACAATCTCCCTTTCTGTCACTCTCTGGGGTGTCCACAAAGAACGGGCTAGGCCTAGCCTAGTCCTAGACATGGCCTGCTATACTGTAGGCCTAGAAGCTCAGTTAATAAATGTCCCTTTCACCATGTCACGGCTGATCACACTTTTCTTCCTAGCCTACCACATAGCACCGACGTCAGGTATCGTGACCCTTCAATTACGTAGGCCTAGCCTAGACGTTAACACTCATACACTAACAATATAACGAGTTGCTACATATACCTGTTTATTATATTGTAGATTTAAATCGCTTTTTCAAATGATCAATTGTAAAAAAAAATTATTTCCATCTGCTTTTCAACACCTCGATCTCAGCCTCTCACTCCCTTTTTTAATGTTGATGTTTTGTTACAAGGCGGAAATATAGCGACACCAAACGTCAAGTTTGACACATACGAGGTCATTCTCTCCTCTTATCTCTACGAAGCTTCTTCTTCGCATACCCGTAAATGCTCGGATTTAATTATTAATAATATTAAATATTATTTTTATTGTATATATAATTATGTTCTATGGTTCATGCTTTCGTCTGTATTTACCCTACTCCCAAATCTTATATTTTCCATTGCCTCCAATCTCCTAAAATAAAGTAGGCCTAATAAAAAAGGGAGTCAGGGATGGCGATATAGTTGGCATGGAATTTCAAGAAAGTGCCTTTTATGATGAATTTTAAAAAAAATGAATTAAGATAAGTAAAATAAAAAATAAGATGAAACTTTTGTTAACTCTACAAGTTCTAATCATATTTTATGTTTTTGAGGATTTTCCGCAAAATTTACTTCGTGGTACAAGGCATAGAAAATCATGTGATAGGCCTTACGTCTCGGAATTTTCCTAGTATTAATTTTCCTAGTATTACTAGCTATTTTAAAAAATGGTCGATATCTGTCAGCCCAGTTATAGGTCTAATGGTAGGGCCTAATTGATTATAAGGAAATGCACTGAGCGCATATTAAGATATCATGATATATAATTCACAAATATCTCTGCGAACACACTGCAAGAAAAGGGGAAAGAGCAAGAAAGAAAACAAAAGGAACGCCTTTAAAATAGAGTATGTTTGAAGAAAATTATTTAGAGAGATGTAGGCCTTATTTATGTTATTTTATTTATTCAACGACATGGCTGTGACTTATCAGACACAAAATTCATTTTCTGATCCGAATCCAACCAACATTAGGTCTATGAGGCCGCATGGCCATCTGTTAATTGGCGAGTATTATAATTATCGCTATGAAAACAAATACGGTAACTGTTAAATATAATAATAAAAATAATGAATATCAGCTAAAAACAGATCTTGCATTTCGATCTCTAACAACAACTGTCTTTTTACATTCATTTGACAAGTAAGTTTTGTATTGGATTGAACTACATTTAGTGTGTTTATGGTGTGAATGTTGGGTTGTGTATATATATTGCCTTGGTTTGGCTCTGTAATCATTAGTGGTCGTGGGACTAGTTTGGGCCCTACATAAGCTGGTCGAACGTTTCGTTTGGGTCTATACCCACTGATGAGGCCTGAAAGGCCGAAACGGATCCGTCTGCAGATATTGGGATTCCTTCCAGTGGATGCTTAGTTTATTTTGTCATTCTGATCGGATTTTCTCTACCGTTCCGTTTTAATTTTAAATAGTTTTGCATTATGTGTCCGTTAGCTGTTTTATGGGTTTTTCCCATTTGCCTTTCAAAAACAAGGAAGCACTATAAATAAGAATTTCATATAGGATATTTACTGTTTATTTCCTCATCATGAGGCACATTCCATACAAAAAACCTCATGTCATCACTACTCTGAATTCCCTTATGTGCAGACACTTCAACAGAACGTGAAGAATACAAAATATACATTAAACACATATTCTATCTTATATTAACAATTTACACATGAATGACCTATCTGTACATGATCATCTCAAAACAAGAGTTATGTTTAAAATTATCATTATAAATATTCTAAGAAAATTATTATTATACTTCAAGACTAGGTCTATTTGGAATAGGAAAAGTTAATTCTGTACATGATTGCAAAATCAAAGAGTTATGTTTCAAATTATATGAAATTTAAGAAAAATATTATCATCATTGAAGACTAGGCCAATTATTTGGAATAAAAAATTATAAATTTTGTATACTTAAGTTCATCTTATATAAATTTGTTTGATATAATTAAAGTAATAGAAATACAAATATTTTTTATCTTTCTATTCTTGTCTCTTTTTCATGATTATACTTAAAAATACATACTTATAATTGTTTAACATAATCACTATAAACATGATGTTCAGTTTTACTGTGTTTACCCGAATATGAAATGTATTGAGATGTACTATATATAATAATAATTATTTGGTTCTTAATTTAACATTTTTACTTATTGTCACGTTATATACTAAATAATGTGAGTCAGGAATATAGTCTATATATTATCTCCCAGTCAATCAATCAATCAGTCAATTGATAAATCAATTTTTATATGTTTATATGTTTATACCTGAATAAATAAATAAATAAAAAATTAATCATTCAGAGAACTACTCTATCAATCAATTAATTAATCAGTCGATTAATTGATAAATCAATCAAATAATCCAGTCAATCAATCACTGAATCAGTCAATTGATAAATCAATTAATCTTTCAGTAAACTATTCTATCAACTAATTATTTAATCAGTCGATTAATTGATAAATCAATCAAATAATCCAGTCAATCAATCAATTAATCAGTCAATTGATAAATCAATTAATCTGTTAGTGAACTATTCTATCAATCAATTAATTAATCAGTTTATTAATTGATAAATGAATCCAATAATCAAATGATCAATCAGGCCTGTAACTAGGTTTCTATAATTTGTCCTTTTTGAGTGAACCCCCACTGATAAGCAAAACAACCCTTTTCCCATGCCTAAAAAACCATCAATATGATGAATAAATCCACAATCTATGCTTCATTGCTTCAGCTCCAGGTGGCTAATACCCCTGACCAAAACATGAGCTCTTGTTCTAGGGCCAGATTTATCAAACTAGAAATCAGCTTAAATTCGTCTTAAGTCCATTTTTTTGCTTAAGTCAAATTTATCCATATTGCTTAGCTTAATAATTGCTTAAAATTAGAAAGTCGATTGTATATTGGGGCCATCTAAGACGATTTTTTAAGCCAAGATTTTGCTAAAATTGGGTAATAAATCAGCTTAAGATATTTATTAGGGACATCTGAACTTTTTTGACTTATGACATTTGCTAAGCTGAGATTGATAAATCCCGGGCCTGGACCCAAACGAGCCACCAAGCACCACCCTCTACCTGTGGCTCTCACTAGAATCAACTGATGTATCTATATTTTGGTTATTCCAATCAGGAATCAACAGCTCAGTATGTTTACATTTTCATCAGGCACAGATTAATACAGGCTGAAAAATGAATAGAAATCAATGCTATGTATTCACTAATCCTTACAGTAACAATCTGATAAACATAGACAATTACTAAAATCACCCACAGCATTTACTATTATAATATATTTATTATTATTATTATTATATTTATACTATTCTTTACAAACAAGCTGTTTGCACACTCCCACTGGACGGAGCCTCTAGGTACAAAATATTAAAATACTTACTGATAATCATTTGGAAATCATTACATAAAGCTATATATGAATAAACCAGGCCCTATATCTAGCTATATCTTTAAAATGTAAGTTATTTTATACAATGTTTTATACATCCTCAAACAGGACACCTGGATGAAAATATTTTAACTGTAGTAAAAACCATGCTATAGTATATCAACATGTTCTCTTTATAGAACTCAAATTCATTGATGTAATTCAAATATTAAAGTTTAATTTTCTGGCTCAACACAGACAGTACAGTATACCTTTCATATTTGTTAAATTGTTTAATACTGCCCTCAATGTAATACACACATTTATGGTAGTCCCCACCACCCTTCCCCAAACCCCCCTCCCCCAACCCATGAAAAATCCTGGATCCACCCTTGATGGACATTGTCTTTAGAAATAAAAAATGGCAAAATACATAAATCATGGCTAAAGCTTTGACAAATATTTTTATCAAGAACACAATCCTTATGAACTAACTACCGTATATATCACTACCATGACAACAATATACACTATAACCATAGTAATTAATGAATCACCATGACAATCAACACATCAAATGCAAAGCAGCATTTTGATAAATTTTTACTGGAGGGCTAAGAAAGGATTGAAAGGTACACTATAAATATGTTTTGAATCATTGGAACGTTGATATGCAGCAAATATCGTGAAAAGCAAAGAACCATAAAAATAAAAATTTAATTAATTTAACAGAATCAAATGACCAAAGATGATATTGAATTTTGCGCATGGCAGCAGTTTCTTTAAATCTTAGTAAGGAATTTGGAAACTTTGGCAATTAAACTGAAGAAGAAAAACCATGTAATGTATTAGAATTACTTTGGCATATAGTATTACATTGTTTTCTTTCAGACTCAACAATGTTTGATCAGAATTTGTCTGGCAGTGTATGCTTGTTCAAAAATATCTGATCAAACAAACCATGTCATGTATATACAGTAGTGTCACATTGTTTTCCTCAAACAATGTTTGATCAGAATTTGTCTAGCAGTGTTGCTTGTTTAAAAAATACCTGCTGAAACAAACTGTGTATTTTTATGTCTGTTAGAAGTTAGACAATGCTGTACTTCACCAGATAAAGTCTTATAAAACACTGTATGTTAAGCCCTATCCAGACTATCAAAGTTTATTTGACAAAAACATGTGACATGCCTAAAAGTGGCCATGATGACATCACATCATGACCATATATAGGCACATCATGACTATCAGTATAGGTATAGAAAAGTTTTTTTTTGTCAAAGAAAATTTGATAATCTGGACAGAGCTTCATCAAACATTGTCTGTTATTTGACAGACAAAAATATGATAGTGTATACACTGTGTAATTGGCCTTTGCAGATCAATATTAAAACTTAACCAGTCAGACATGGCAGGTATATGTCCATGTCACGCAAACACAAAAATAGATATGTAGATTAAACAGCAAATATGTTAATACATTTTGTAGTGAACTTTGTCAGTAGAGATAAATAATATATATATCTTTTGTATATATTTTCAGATGGTAATAAAAGCATGAGCTGTTGAGAATGGAAAACATATTGTAAACAATACATAGACATCATTTAATAATGTACCACATATTTATTGAATTTATCTATTATTAAGAATACTGATAAACTATTATTATAAAAACATTTTAAAAAACATAAAAATAACAAAATAATTATAATATAAATATTAAAAAAATAAAAATACTATAGCCATAATAGTAATTATAATAGTTGTATTAATACCATGCTCTATGAATTTGTGCTGATACTGAACACCACTCAGCCTCGATTACCCTAAATATATCATCATAGCTTTTGTGTCTTAGCAGCCTCTTTCCAATAACAGATATCAGGTAATAGTAGAACAATAAAACATCACTTTATTTCAATACTATCTACAGTCAAAATGGAGATCTGGTGTTTTGTACAAAACTACCATTTAAAAAAAAACATAAAACCAAAGCTGGGATCAACCTTAGGAAGCTTATACCCAACAAGTGTTAGATTCAAGTTTTTTGCAGAGAACAAACAGGGTACCCTGCAACAAATTGTCTTGTATGTAGTTCCATGCATGCAATGACACTGTTAAAACTTGTGTCTCTTAAGCCCCTCTCCCACCTAGGTTTATTTCACCTAAGAGTCGTACGATTTCTACGAGTTAAAACTCGTGATCTTTGGGAAGGACCTATACGAGCT
>NW_022684833.1:424844-445138 GCF_011630105.1 Anneissia japonica
GAGTACTCTACGAGCTACCTACGAGTTCTTCGAGTTTACTACGAGTTATCTACTCATGGCGATAATTTTGAACATGTTCAAAATTAGCGCCACGGGTTCAGAGCTGCTACGAGTAGGTAAGAGTCCTCTCCGAGCTTTCCGAATCGTCCTATGAGTTTTTGCCGAGTTGGCAACTCGGCATTCTCTTGTAACTCGTATGCTGAAAAAAACCCTAGTGGGAGAGGGGCTTTACACTATCATCTGCATTACATAAATCATTATTAAATATTGATATCATTTTTCTTGAAATAAGCCTACTTGCATTAAGCCAAGTGAACATGTTTATGAGCCAAACAAGAAAAGACGATGACGTTCACTCTCCGGTGATGATGTTTACTGTCTGTAAATATCTTGTAAGGTTCAATGATCTTTCAGTCGGTCTTGTGAGATAATTTTGACTATCTATAGACATAATGTAAGATCTTCTTTAAGTTCATTGACTTTTTAAAACAAACATGAGATATTGAAGGTCTACTGTTTGACAATGTTGTTGACTGTAAAAAAAAAAATAAAAAAAATTAAAAAAAACTCTGTATGATCCAAATCAAGTAAGATGCTTTTTAAATAGCAAATCGGAAAGATGAAATGAAGGTCTTCAACTCCACTGAAGTACATGTTGAAAAGCTTGACTGCAGTACCATGAAAGCGTACATTTGCTTGTGATGACCTCCAACGTACAAACTTCATGCTGTAATGTCCATATCCGTGATGCCAAACTCTGTCCATTACTGCCAATCAATGAACTGATCTCAGGTGGATTAGCCTTCATAGCACAATCCTCATCAGGAAAGGAACGAGAGGCAGTGACAGCGAAGGCTAATCTAGCTGTTGTCATAAGTTAGCTTGATAATGCATGTAAAATCAACATTCCCTACCACAAGGCCTTTATCAGTTCAAGGAACTAGAGGAAGTGACAGCAACACACCAGTAGTTGTCAGAATGTATCTGCTTCTGCCATCAGGGTTCTCTTCTGCCACAGAATCTCACCACAATGCAACTCTTGGTAGTTTCAGCAAGCATCCAGGAGGTGGCAAAGTGTATCTGTTTGATGCCTTAATGACTGGTTGATGTCTCAAGAATTTGTGATTCTTCCAATAGATCCTCATTCATCAGCTCCTAGCAGATAGTGGCAGTATTTTAATAACTAGTTTATCGTTCTCTAGAATGATGTCGTAAACATCATCAATAGATTTTCCTTGTACAGGAACTTCATTAATCTCCAGGATCTCATCTCCGACCTGAATTAATCCGAGTAAAATTTTCTCCGGATGACCGTCGCTCAACCTTGTAACAAAAACACCTGAAGAGAAATAAAATAGTACAAGATTTGTAAAAACAATTCATGGTGAAAATATAAATTTATTCACAATCACAATAACATATTTCTCCTGATATTCTTTTCATATTGAGCATCACCTTTTAATGTCTAATTTGTGAATGTAAATGTGGCAAAGACAAGCCAAACCAGTCGCTCGTCACAAAAATTGATTTTTAATACAAGGTTTAACAGTAAAATGAGAGCTATAAAATGGTAAAATAATTATTTAAATCCGACATTTGGTTATGAAGTTACAGGAGTTTAAACATACAGCTGTTTAAAGAACAATATTTGAGAAATCAGCCTTCAAAGTTTTCTATTTCAGATATTTCTTAGGTAGAAACCATCACCAAATTGTTAAAAATTGTTATTCTTACCAGCTTCAGAATTGCATTTGCCTTTTGCAATGTAGAAACCAAATGGACCACTGGGTGGCTTCACCAGTTCAATAACCTGAGTACCATCCTTATTGAGTTGTAATAAACGGCCAACCTTCCGTAAGTGTGTGGGTCTAGTTACGTCCGTCTCCATGGTTGATCGGCGTGGTCGTGTATAGGTGGAGGTAGAGGAGAAACTCATTATGCTCCCAGACCTACAAGATGACATTTAACAAATGTATTACAGTATAGAGATTATTATGCATTACTTCACATAGACCAGAAGTGGGCATAAAATGTGTTAGATGGTCAAAGTAAATCTTTAAATTGCACAGAGGGCTGCATACAAACTGCAAACAAATGTTTTATGTGAAAATTAGGACTTGTAAAAACTTGGTTTTTAAATATTTTTATCAATAATCAGCATCGGGCGGTAACGAGGTGTTTTTTAGCAGAAAATTACAGGCAGGTCGCACACAGAGGGATTACTTTTGTGGCCAGCAACACAACTGCCGTCGGGTCGAATGCGGTCCACGGACCGCACTTTGCCTGTGAAAGCCTGTGAAACAGCATCAGGTGGTAAATGCTAGGGGCTTATCAAAAGTGCATGGTTCGAGTCTTTGTCTGACCACTGGCTTGAATGTTTTTGCAAGGCCTTTATCTGCTTCATATTATGCGATCAATAGCTGGAACAATATGTATGCTACAATATGCATTATTATAAAGTATATTTTACCTTTCTCTTGAAAGTGTAATATCGCTACTCGATGCTGACCTTTTGAACTTTTTGCCAAGAGATGAAGTCAATGACCTCAGTGATGGTGACTTTCTCATCTGAACATAAATATGAAAAGAAAATTATTAGAAAGCTGTAAAACAAAACGCAACATTGGTTTTGAGTTCATTGAGATTTAACTGAAAAATTTACAGAAGAAACATTCAAATTGAAAATAACCACAAATTAAATCATGGCAAAATTTGTTAAACCTATATTTTTCTATTGTTCTATTTTCACATTATTAAGCACATTATCATTAATGTGTTCTTACCTAGCTAAAAACCTTCCTGTAAGATACTGTCAATTAAAAAACTTTTATCCTCTATAAATGAACAAATGATAGTGGTAAAATTCACAGAATTTGTGACCACTTTTGGGACCTGAAAATTTGAGGTGGTCCAATTATAATGTTAGCTTTGTGTTGATTGAAGACTGTATAATTATTATTTATGTACAAAAGTAAATGTACTTCTTTGTTTTCCTCGGTATTGTTAAATATATTAGCTTGTATTTTAACATACAAACTTCTGAGTTTGAGAAGACGATTTTTATATGTCGGGTGTATAAGGTGACCCCCTGTTTCATGGTCGGAATTCCTACTTTTTTTCTGTTTTTTTTTGTTGGTCCTAATACTACATTTATCTGGCTAAAAACAGAGCCAAATGCAAGGCAAATTTTTCAAATAATGCCATTTTATGAGCTTTTAAATTTTCATCAAAATCTTATTTCCCCGTATTTAAAATTGCGTTCACTCATACTAGCATTTAGTAGCTTCATTGCAGTAGTATATTTGCGTGTTACGAACATGATTTTTAAAAACGTGTACGTCGTGAGTGTAAGACAACCCCCTGTTTTTCGATCATAATTTGCTATTTTAAGCTTCGTCTTATACGTGAGTGTACAGGGTATGTCATGTTTTTGGTAATCCCTGTTACTTACTTATGTTGCAAAAGTCACAATAACAACAATACCAACAATGGCAACAGCAATTTAGCGAATTCTGTACTTTAATATTTGTAAGTTGAATGGTTTTGGTATTTTAAAATAAAAAATCAATTAAGTCTTATGTTACAGTAGCAACAATGATAGACTATAGCAACCAATTAATATTTTATACAGAAAACCTAATAAACTACATGTAGCAACAACAACAATAACAACAGTAGCAACAAAAAACATTATTACCTTTGGTGGTTCTTCTACTGTATTAGCTTTATCAATGCGGTCTAAACTCAACGCTCTTCGCATCGAAGAGAACTTCTTCTTTGTAGCCCTGCCCAGGCTGGACATCTTCTCCGAAATGGAAGCGCGCGAGGCGAGTGAGGTGCGTGAACTGCTCAAGTTGCTCTGACGACTCAAGTCACTGTGGAGTAAAATAATCCAAACATTCTGAATTTGAGTATAAAAAACTCACTTTAAATTGCTGTTGCATTTCTGTTTTCACAGCAGATACTCCTGCATACATCTTATAAAAATTATCAACCTTAATAAAATAAAAATGTTCCTCTTAAACCCACCACTGGTGTCAAGTATTGTTAAAAATATTTTGCCTGTGGTGAAAACTAGAAAAACTAAAATTGAATGAGATTAAATTGGTAATTTATGAAAGGATCAATGCTCAACTGAATACCCACATATAAAAAAATATTTTTTTAATCTTTTTATTTTGCTAATTTACAAAAAACAAAAAACAAAAAAAAACAAAAACAAAACAAACTGAAAGCTAATAACATTGGTAAATATTTAAAAAAAAATAAGTTCAAACATTTAATTTTATATTTAAATTGTTTCCCTGGCTCAAAACAAAGAGCATAAAAATACAGTCATTTGTAACCACAGAACTATAAAATTCATAGCTCCATGGTAACAAAGGCAAGACATCAGGCAAACACATCATCCAGTAAATTGCCATAAAATGGCTTCACAATATGTCACTTTAATAACATATATTGATTTGGGAGAAAAGAAAACAAATTAGTGATATGTAGAGTATTAGTCATACCAAATGAATACACCAGTCTGCTGACCTGAATACCATGCGATTGATTTGCATGAATGAATAATGATAGTAAAGGGAGAATACAAAACATAGTATATGCATGGAGGAAATATATTATAATAAATATTTATAATATATTTCCTCCATGGTATATGCTAGGGAGAGGGGTTGACAGATAGTAACTTTCAAAAAATAACATAATGATAATGTAAAGATTATAAATATTTTACTATATTACGTTTCTGGGGGTAGAGGATGGGGTCACAGACAAGAGTATTCTCTCTATTCTCTCAAAATGAATGACCCTAATTGTAACAATAATAAATGATCAAAATAACATTAGTAGTAAACAATAATAACATTAATAATAAATTAAATAATAACAACATAAATAATATAGTAACAATAGCATTTATTGAAAATAAAATATAAATAATAAATAATAACAACAATGATAATACTACAATACGAACACTGGATCATCATATCATTATGATATGAAAATATGGGAATATAGTAAAAATCATTTTCCTATTTCCGATTTTCGTCGAAATGATCAGCTGCATAACACCTTTACCAGAATGCATATTTTCTGAATATATTTTGAATACTGTACATAAAAATGAGAGAGTTGTCTTTGGTAAACTACAATTCACAAAAAACTACAGAGGCCTATCATTAATTCACACCTTGTTTGGACGTACAGTTTTACAATTGACCCCTATCTGAACCTACGGTAAGTGGTAATTGAAAAATATAAATTAATAAACAGCGTCTCAACAGCAGCTCCAGATACACATTGGATATTTAAATTATTAAAGCAGCTTTCAATTTCTAATGCCACATTTTCTTTAACAATAACTTGTATAAATATTAAGTATCTACTCTAGTACTAAATTTAATGATAATAAAAATTTTTCATTGCACATGGACTCAAAAGCAAGCATACTACAGTATTAGGTTTATCCGTTAGATAATGTTTGACCAGATTGTAAAACCTCTAAAAGACATGGAAAACCATTAGTTTGATCAGATTTGAAATAAGCAACACTATCAGATATAGTCTGATCAGACATTTAATTAGGTCTGATAGTGTACAGTATGTATCACCTTGGAAATTTGGAAATAAAAATGAGCACAGAAACATTCATTGGCTATTTTTGTGCAAAAATGTGATATAACCTATAATAATACAAGATATATTTTTGCTTTATTAATTTATTTATTGAGGTATACCTGCAGCAAAGACCGCAAATCTATTTAAAACTATAATAATTAATCAATAATATAGGATACCTAAGAATAAAAATCAATGACAATTCGTTCTTTCCAATCTTTTCCTACCTGCAATACTATACTAATATTATTCTGATGACATCACAAGCATCTTGGGGGCACTATCATAGCTCCATGCTAGACAATACTGACTAAATTAAAAATTTAATTAATATACATGTATGATTATTGATCTTGCTCACAAGTCCTAAACCTGCAAAATTTTAGCAAATTATTCTAATAAGAATTAGATTTTCCGAACAGTATTATCACTAAAGAAAATTGTAAACTTAGGTTTGCTATAAAAAATGGTACACCTACTACAATACTGCAAACAATCGATTGATAAAAATAAATCTGTTAACATGTCTTAAATTAAGGCAGTTATTGCAAACATGATTAATAATACTAAATAAATAACATATTAATTGATAATTAGCAATCAAAATATAAATAACTTTACCTAAGGACTGAGCGGTAATGAATTCTAATAGTCCTCCTCACATCTCTTGTATTCCTCTGAATAATCTCCATCGTAAAATACAATGCTAGAGAACATAAATTAAACTCTACTCTACAAAATATGCAACATTGTTAACACCTCAGATTGCTGGCAATAAAACCATATGCCTCTAGTTTTGCGCCTCTTTCAATTGTTTGATAAAAATTCGAAAAAGCTGTCCACCGATCAATACATAAACAGTTCAGGTATTATTAGGCTGAAATTTGCATAATGATGAATATTCAAGAGTCTGTACAATAGATGGAATGTAACAGATGATCAACGTTCAGCATGAGTGACTTTGAATACTATTAGCAGTAATAGGATGCTATGTGGAACGAAGCAAATTAAATGCATCCTAAAAAGGATGAAATCTGCAAAACATCTCAGAATAAGAGAATCAAGAAAAGTTTCTACAATGAACAGGCAAATATTTAGGGAGATTTAGTTTTAGTTTAGGTTTGTTAATTTATAATTACCTCCCTTTCACAGAACAATACATTATGAGACATAACAATCAATAATCAAACATACTTATTAACTAATATGGGTAAATTCCTGGTTTAATTTAAAAACATGAAGCCATCTAATGGGGACTTAATGTCAACAAATAGAAAAACAAACAATATAATTAGTGATGTTGATGGAGAAAATAGGAAAGTAGCAGAGGATTCTGTAGGAAAATCTGCCATACTTATTCTATCCAGAGAGGTGCTATAACAGATGATACCATATATAGGTAGAATTGCTGTCAACACTATTCTACAGTTGAGTAGAGATACTAATTGTTAGGTGTTAATTACAGGGAGTAAATACTGAAGCGCTGGAGCGGAGAGGTTAGAAATGAATAAGTAATTGAGAATGGTGATTTACAGATACTGTATGATATGGCAAATTGTGTGTATCTTCAATGAACTGGAAATGTTTCTGATCTTTTGTATCAATTCTTATGTTGTAAGATAGAATTGTGTGATATGTGAATGAATACACAGCAGTCTATTAGTGTATTTTAACAATGTACATGTATCTAGCCAAATTGAAAGCCAATTAGATTGGACTCACTTCTTATAGGAAAAAATATTTAAAAAATCAAAAACATTGAATTACTTTCAAAATGTTAATAATATACAAGAAGACTATAATAATGTAATAATTCAATTAATTTCAAAAATAATGTTATGGTTGATTTGTTTGTTTAATGTTCGGAATTAATTTATGAGGATAAGTACCAGTACTATTTTGTTCAACCTTTTATAATGAATTCTCTATCAATCCAGGGCCAAAAACTTAGTAAAATCTACAGTATAATGACATTGCCTATACATATATTATTAATATGACCTAAAACTTAAAAAAAACCCAACAAACGAATAGAGCCTTCAAATTCAAAAGAAAATAGTATATTTAAAAAGAATATTATCAAAACTAATGAGCACAAATATCAAGTAGATAATGAATACACTTTCATAATGAATAATTGAATAAATCTATAAAATTTACAGTGTTAAATTTTTAAAACAATGTAAAAAAAATATTTCTAACTAAATGTTCAAATCTTATTTCAATAAGACATTATCTTATATAAATGTGGTAGCATCCACATCCAGTGAGTTTATAATGCAGCATTACTTTATATAAATTGAATGAATTTCTAGCAGTTGTCCAAGGAGAGATTTTGTAAAATCAAGGTTTTGTACTTGCATCTACATCTCAGGATCATTTTAGATTCACACATAATTTTTAAAAATTGCTATGAGAATTTATTATACAAAACACAAAACTGAAACTCTTGAAAATGCCAGTAAAAATAAAATTTAACTAAATTAAGTAGATGTTTCTAAAATATGAAATGTATGGTAATGTTAAAATGAAACCTAATGTAGGTCTTGGTCGAATATTTTTTTGTTTTTCATTAAGATATTAAGATGTAGTATTTTAAAGTATTTAATAATTCATATACTTATTTATTAAGTTTAAAATTTGTCATCAGTGGAAACCACTACACAATGAATAAAAAAGAAATAAACACTGTTTTAAAAACAAAATGGCACAAACCTCGCAAGCATTATCACACACAAACAAAATAAAATTGAATAAAACTGTGTAGAAAACAGGCCTAAAACCCTTTAAATAATACATAAATAATTATCACTTAGCTATGGATTTTAAACTCTTGTGATGTTTCAGAAATAACAAACATTTGTATTTGGTTTATTCATCAACACTGAACTTGATTGTCCGCTGTTAACCAATGCACTCAGAATAACTTTTATCACCTGCCTACGGGAAGCGGCACAATCAGAATGACGTGAAACCATGGCAACTAGAATACCGAGATTAAAAGAAGCCGGAAGCGACGTGCAGATCAAAACACCTGCCATGCTCCATTTCAATGATAAATTAATCTCGAGTAATTTGGCTTCAATCAGTATAATTCACATTTGAAAGTCAAAACAACTTTTGCACATTATTAAACGCTCCAATACAAACAGTAGCAAGTAGCTATAGATGTTGGTATATTGTTTTGGGATTGGGGTTTTGTTATTTTTGGCTTCAGCTTTTGTATCTAATTGTAATACTGTAATGCTTATAATAATAATATATCCTGATAATATGAATGCAGTAAAAGAACTTGTTTGGGTTCACATATTAAAAAGATAAAGTGCAGTTGGAGTTTGTAATTACATCAATCTTTGAAACTGGGATTACTCTTCCTCTGTTCATGATTACAAGAAGCTCACAGAGCAACGTCTTTTGGATGAGATGTTTAAGCCATCGGTCCTGTATGCAATGTTCTTCCAAAGCCATTTTAGCTGTCAATTTTACCAGTAAAAAGAAACTGATCAACCATTAAAAATTGTGTGTTGGTATCGAATAAAAAAAAAGTACTTATGAGGCCTAGGTAGTCTAGACTGGCCTTTTTTCAATAAATGAACATCATTCCAGTCCAGGTCCAGGCTATGATATTGTATTCTTGTTTTTTTTTAAGTCATTGAACTCCACTTAAAAGTGGCAATACCTCACGTTGTACAAGCTTAGCTGCCTCCATATGGACAAATTTACCAGTAAAAAAATTTTCAATTGGGAGAACACTGTGTATGCAATTCATTGTTTTTTGATAATGATAAAGATGTGCACATTAAAGAATGCAGTGCACTCTTCGCAAAGGAATAGGATATTGCCTCCCACGGTACGGTCCAACTGACCACACTGGAAATCAGTCTTCTGACTTTCTCGAGTTATCCCTGGTGTATCTCACACCAAAAACGGCAATCAAACCAAAAAAAAATCTCTCAAAGGTATTTTACTATCTCTAACGTTTTATTTGTATTATTTTGTAATACCAAAATTAACCTCTTCCTCTACTCATGTGTTATTCTTTGAAATCCCCATATACGCCAAGTTTCTTGTTGGGTGTTTAAAGCCAAGTACACACTGCATCGACAACAAACCCATGTTGTGTCTTGAATAGGGATTGCCACATACAAGATAAATTTATTCTACAACACAAATTTATTCTACAACACTTCTTAAAAACACACTGGGTCATAAGTCATCATAAAAAAAAAAGAGAATAAAGAAAAAAAAGGGAATACAAACAAAAAAAACCAAAATACTAAGCATTACCTTCCTATCCAAGAATCCCGGTCCCAACTACTTTCACATGCATCCAAGAGTCCATCATCAAATACATCATTTATACAAGGATTGCTGGAAATTGACCAGCTATCCACACCAACCATCTGACGCGAGGGTGTTAAGCGCCTTTCAGGTGGCTGGGATGATGACCTCTGCCTCCGTGATTTGTCAACTTTAGCATACAATGGCTCTGGGGGTGGCTTAGCACTTATCCTTGATAAGGATTCTGTGGACAAATAGTTCCAGATTATACTTGCAAAGGTAAACAAAACTGTAAATCAGTATCATTTTATTTCTATTGTTAATATTATTATTCTTTAAAGTACTCATTGTTTTCCAATTATGACAAACATGGACTATTGGCACTGCACAACAGGCAAGTGAGGAAGAATTTATCAACGACAGGCTAGGACATCAAAATATTGTTATTCTTATTTCAATTTCTTTTAATAAGGAACTTGGTAAAAACTGTGGACAATGGTTTCTAGGACATTTTCTTCTTCACGAATATTGACAAAATAATGTAAATTTCTTTTTATTTCTATATTATATTTCTATCCAAAAGTGGAGGCCTCCACAAAATGGAGATGAAGTATTCGTAGGATTTGAATTGACTCCTTATTTTTGAAGACTAGCACCATACATACGAAGGTACAGTTCCATTCTGAAATATAGATTGAAATGAACTAACAAAATTACCTCTACCCGTCGTTTCATTTCTGCTACTTGATCTTGAGTTCTTCCTGCCTCTACTGGGCGTTCCACTGTCAAAACTAAAGGACCTATTGTAATTCTTCTGTGCATTTTCCCTCCCTTTGGAAGAACTATTTCCTGAGTAATGTGCTGGATCATCACTGCTCTGACGGCAAAGACTGGAATGAACACCAGTGTGATTCGAACCCTTCCTTTTTTGCTTTAGTGTTCTTGATTCTGTTCCATCAGTTGAATCATTAATTTCACATACAGGGTTTGCGTATGTATTACAGGAACTATGCCTTTGAGGCGGTGAGTCCAATGAGGGTGCTCTTCGTTTTGGCTCACCGGGTTCTTTTAAAATGGATCCATTGTGAGAGGATGACCTTGACCGTGGCTGATATCCGTCAGAGTCTGTATCCTCAAATCTAACAGACCTACACGGTGATGCAGTTCTCTTACTATTGCTATTGGATTTACCATTTAGCCTCCCTCTGTAGGCTGGATTACTGTAGTCTGAAATATCCGATATAGATTCATTATCTGTGTGGAATGATTCATTATTTCCAGAGGGTGGATTTGAATTCCCATCGTTCCTTATTGGTGTATCATAAAAAAATTCATGCCGAATACTCTCCGATTCCATGGTCAATGATTCTGTTGAGCTGGAATGCTTAGGTCTTGCTCCTTGTTCTAGCCATTGAACACCCACATGGTTTTCTTTTGGCGAACTGAAAAAAAAAATATGTAAAAAATGACAGAAAATATTCACAATAATTGGCAATTGATTTGGCTGTTAGAATTACAACTACAGTAAAATCTACATTACATTGAAATCTAATGCTACTAACCCTTTATGGTTTAAAACATTATATCTTTTTTTATATTCAATGAACTTGAATAATCTATTTCAGAATGGACCTTTTCAAAGTGTCAATCAAATTATCAACTGATTAAGCTGTAGGACAGTGTAAGTGTAGGACAATTACCACCTAGACATAAACCTCACAAAATGTACAATACCATTGTGAAAGTGGGGTGGGCTTTGGGGTGGATAATGTTGAGTGGGCTTGTTTTTATCTAGCTTTACAACAGGATAGTTTACCTTGTAACTCATACACCTTCAATTCATTCAACTCTTTTGACAACATGCACATAGGTTAATAAGCATTTTAAATTTTATCAATCGCTGTCCTTAAATTTTGCCATTTAAAAAAAAAAAATTTTAACACAACATAGTCAGTGTGGACAATCAATAGTCATGACCAGGAATAGGTATACAGACCTGCCAACTCACCCGATCCTGTCGGACGTCACTCGATATCTAAACAAATCTCTAGTTTTCCCGATCAAATGTAATTTTCACCCGATTTCACTGATTTTACAGGTTTCCTCCGCAAAATACTCTGATTTATGCATTAGACAAGCAACAATTTAATAAGTTGTTTTGTAGTAATTTTGTACTATTGATTTTATACCACTAATGATTAGTCTTGACGTGTCTTTTTTAGTAAATTGCATCATCTTTTGGTTAATTCTGGAAACCTCCAGATTTTTTTTTAAATCTCCAGATTTTTTTAAGATTTAAAAAAAAATCTCCAGATTTTCATGGCCCAGGGGTTGGCAGGTCTGGGTATATGCCCCACAAACATACAAGCTTACAATCTTATGCTATGCTAGACAATGTGTGGAACCTTAGAAATCCTATCCAAGGTAGCAGGGCTTACAGAACGGTCAACTGTTATGGAAACACAACCCACTCCAAAGGTATAATTACTATATTAGCACTTACTCTTCAGGTCTGGCATATGGCTGAATGTTATGATCTGCCTTCATTGGACCCATCACCGACTTCTTTGCTGACGCATTCTGTGACCCGTACGACTCTCGCTTCTTTTGCAGCACACGTAATGCCTCTCTAGAAGGTGCCAGCTGTTTACGATGTGATGAATCTCGTCTTTTGAGGAAAATAAACATACATGCACTAGTATGGGAAAGTCACACGTTGATAATAATTAATATTGTGGACAGTAAACAAAGAAACCATTTCACTCACTACAAATGCTGCATTGACAACACTTGGCGGACAAAACTGCTAAATCCACCTATAAAAATTTAACCAATTACACACCTTCATAATTTTAACATCCATTAGCATATTAGTACTATATACAGTAACTTCACTTACATTCTTGAAAGGAAAACAAACGAGTTACATTTTGTTGGATTCATTCTAAAAATAGGCCAATACGATTGCCTACACATCATCAATACAAAGTTGAAGACCTGACCAGTGTACTGACTATTACACTATAGTGGCAATTCTACACGTTCCGCCTGGAAATCCACAGGATTAAACCAACAACCAATGGCTCCTGAGCATTAGTGATGTTTCACAAAGAAAGTACATCAGTGGTGTTCTACTTATAGCAAGTGCTTTCCTAAGAGAATACAGTAATAGATACGTTGTTTCTTTTCTACACCATATGTTTTTCAAGTCCTGTCTTGAAGTTTTCATAACATTACAGACAGTATCACTGACTTTCAAAAGCTATCAAAAGTTTAAAACAATCTTTCCAGTTAACAACAGACAGCTCATTCGAATGTGGTATATTCGAATGTGATATATTATCTGCATTCTCTGGCGAAGTGCAACTGCGGTCAAACAAAAAAAAACCTTTCCAACGGCTTGCATATTAGCTATAAGACCTTCTCAAAAGCTACAACACAACTATGCAACTTTCAGCCTAGCATTGATATTGTACAAGTTATTTTATACACCTTTTTTCACAGATGAAAGACACTGTACAGCAAGTATTCCAAAAACATCAAGATGCCTTTGCTTATAAAAATCTGAATTCCTCTCTATTATGACGAACCCGTTAATCTGCCGTGCTCTCCAAAGAAAATGGATTAAACTTAAATTCTAACTAATAATGGGTGGATATTGGCCAGCAAAATTGGAATGGCAAGGATGCTTAAGCAGGGGTATTTTCCTTGCATTTGTTGAGCTAATTGCAACACACGCCAGAGAACAAAAGACATGTTCATTTCACAAAGTCATAACCAGGAGAGTTGATCTGAAACAAGTGTGAACACCCTAATAATGTTATCAATACCAAATTTATTCCAGAAAGTAAGAATTATCAATTGAGGTCATGAGTTAGAATTTGTCTATAATTTATCTGATGATTGAACAATACAATTTATAATTATGTTGTATAATTACTTAGTATTAATAAATGGGCCTATTTTATAATAAAACAAAGAATATAGGAGCAGGAAATGTCATTATTCACATATTATACTGGTGGAAATATTTACTCATACAATAATTCAAATAAAAACTTTAATTGATTAAATTAATAGCTGAAAAGCACAATTTTATATAATTATGCTAATATAAAATACAAAACTTCAGAAAACAATAACTTTGTTATGTGTGTTTGCATCAGGAAATATCATATGAGTGATGTTTTGCATTACCTGATGTGTTATCGTACCGAATACTTAGAACGTTCGCAAATACATATGGAAAACACTAATAATTTAACTTTTCGCAAGTATTTAGGAACGTACGAATATTCGAACAAGTCAGGTGGGGCAAAACATCTCTCATATATAATTTTGGTTTTAAATTACTGATGATGGCCAAATATTTGAATGTCATGTCCGAGATAGCAAGCTGAGACTTTTTTTTATTCCTTGTTTTGTGTACTTATTTTTTAAAAGATTATCTGAGGAGAGCGGAATAAAAATAAAAATAACATTTTGTTTTCTTGTTTAGCAAATATTTTTGCCAAAACAAGGTGTAAAAAAGTCTTGCCCAATGTACTTTGGCTAATGTACCCGGTCTAGCATTTCAATTTTTTACATAGTGTATGTTGTCTTTTGTAAATGCTGGTTGAATAAATAAATAAAATGAATAGAATAAAAATGGATATCTTAAAGTTGGTAGGATTTTGCCAAGCAGGCACACAATGAAATGCGTGTAGATAAAATTTGATATTTTAGGAACATTTCTAGGGGTTAGAAACCTTCCGTATACAATCAAGATAAATTATCTTACCTGTGTGATCCATGCCAGGAGTGATCACTTCTACTAATTCCGGAATCGGTATCGCTATCAGCCGTATGGTAACCTGTTAAATTTAATAAGAAATTACTGTCTGAAGATGGAAAGCACAGTAAAAGCAATAGGAAATCTCGACTCTCCTCAGTGCATTGTGTTTGCATTATTAATTTTGTAGGCCTACATTCTTTTATAAATATCAAAACGTCCCTATTGTATGAATTAAAAAAGACAAAAATTATTTAGTAACAAACACTAATTAATAAAAAGAATATTAAAATTATGAATTTGCTTAAATGCATAATGTAATGTAGAGTACAAGTTTAAAGACACTTGACTATTAAAAAAAAAAAATCTGTGAATACTATCAAATGAATCTGAAAATAGACAGTAAATACTGATCATCAAATGATGCAAAAACATGACCTGAACAAAGTAAAGCACAACCTAACAAATAGCATGGCTACAACATAATAACTAAAAACCAAAAATAATTAGAGTACAGTAATGGTCCTTACACAAATATTCATCAAACTTCGAGCCAGACATAACAGTAATTGATTTTGGTAAATCTCGGAACACAAATAGCATTTCATTTGTACTGGAGCTAAATACGCGATAATCCTGCTCTACACCCATCCTCTCCTTGAATCCCAATTTTCACGTCTCAGACTAAAGGAAATGGACAGTCCACGTGCGAATGACAACTTCCTACTACTGAAACTCCATATCAATTGTGTCGCAATTCAACAATGAAAGCAGACTTGATATAATTAACATTTCATTGACAGTTTGTGATAAAAGGTTAAATTTGATTGACAAACATAGAGACTGAATTGCATATTTCTGGAAGTGGGAAGTTGATAATGAATGTAGATTAGCAGGAATTACCACTCCATGATGTTACTTGTGGCTTACAGTAGTTTATTCTCATAAACTATCTGTCACTGCATTTGCTAAAATCTTGCTATTCAACACCAAAACCTGTCACTCACACTTAAGATAGAAATAAACTGTGAGTCTTAATTTAAACAAAATATTTAAAAATCTTTAATCATAAAAAATATATAAATAATTACAGTATAATGACAAAATTACAAAAGTGTTGATAAATAGGAATCATCCTAGTTTAAAAGCATAGGGTACATTTCCTAAACAACCCAATGTTTCCTTTCCTTCTTTCCATTATAGAAATCCGGACGATGCAGAAAGGGGCTAAAACACCTTTGGGGAAAGGAAAAAGTGTAAACTGTGTGTGAACAAAATTATATGAGGCAAGCTTCATAATTTGTCAACGTTTTTATATGCTTTGAATACATTGCTTTTTGTTTTGGTATTATACCGGTACTATAAACATTTGTTAAAAAATACTACACAATTGCATTGTCAATGCTTCAAACTGGAAGGTGTGGTAAATTAGGTTTCTTATTTTAGCAGTTAACGTAATTCACAGAAATATCTATAAAGTGTCTTGCTCAAGGACAAACTGAATGTGTCAAGCATCACATCTCATTTAACCATTCAGTTGGAACCGCTGCAATTCAACTTATGCCTTTCCAAAAACAACAGCAATAAGATGGGCACAGTTTTACAGACTACAAAAATTTAAAAATGAACACTTGTTAAAACAGTTGACTTCTCAGTGATGGTAAATTTTCACATTGTCTTCTTGAGAATAAAATACTTTCTCCACAAATTTGTTTTGGTTTTGGACTTTGGTACAATATTATTCTCAGTCACAAAATATTTACATGAATTACAGAAAACAGATGCCATTGACATTGGGGGTTTAAAAAGTTTGATTACACAGCAGAGCAGTGTCTGTATGTGAAAACAATGACCCCGGAACAAGCCAACAGAAAAAGAATAAAAGCACGTACAGAGGCTCAATGCAAATAAAGGCCACCTGACATGATTCAATAACCTTAATATTTCAATAGATTTTTTTTTCAATAGACAGAATGTTGTTTGTAACATGGTAGAGTAAAGTAAAAATTCCTAGCCTAGCAAGTTCATGTACAAGATATTTCAGCAATGTGCTTTGTTATTCCAACTAATTTTAGAACAATAATTATACCTATTTGTATTCTTTAAAATTTTTATTAAGTTTATTTTTAAAGCATAAAATCAATATTTACATACAATACCACCCAAAAAATATCAAGGGGAAAACCTCTAAATTAGAACTTTTGTTGCTCATTTAAAAACAACCACATAAATTAGCCTTTCAAAATTTCATGTCTTGCAAATGACAAAAATTTTACCTTAGTTTATTATCTTATAATATCTCATTTTATTGTGAAAATCCTGAAATAATATAATGGTAATATAAACACTATGAACATATAATGTCCATTTGACTTGAAAACTTTTTCTTATATAATTTTCAGTAGAAAGACAATAACTTACCAAAATATATTAAATTAAGCAAGTCAGCCTCTAAATTTTTTATCTTTAACCTGATATTTTATGAATTCTATTCCTTACCTTTATTAACAGTTTCTGTATTCTGACCATTCCTTGATTCAACTAGACATCCTCCACTGGAATGCCGCCTGAGCTGAAAACTTCCAACATCCCTCTGACCACCAGACTGACAACTATCCATTGATCTACTAGTGGAATGTCCAGTGGCATCAATGCCACTATCTGATACATACTCCAAACCTGACTGGATAGACCTATTATTCTTCAAATTCTCTGCGCTGCTAAACTCCTTATGAATACCATTGACAGGCCTAATCTTTTCTGATGGACTCCCAGTTGAATCCCGTCTTTTCTCCTTATATTTGCCAAGACCTGAACTTTGTAGCAGTTCTTTCATTCTCTCTTTATTCTGCCTGAGTCTATCTTTTACAGAATCTGGAGATTCCGTGTTCATCTTCTCACTGTCCGATTCTGAAACAGACAAATTCTGCCTGCTTCGATTCAGAAGCAAGCGTGCAGCCTCACGTAAGTTTCTTGTATTGCGTGTAAGAGTTCTTGGACTTTCATTCGGTGGCCGCGGTAAATACCGTGGCGACATGTCCTTCTGTTTTTTCTGATCGTCTTCCTCGGATTCCACAGTGGACGGACTCATTTTTTCAGCTGCTTTGACTGGACTGTCAGTACTGGTATGTTTTTTAAAGGCCTTTGGATATTTCTGCCGTAAATCTTCGTAGAATTTGGACTTGAGTCGTGGATAATTGAGGTCAGGTGAGACACTGTGGTTCAGTTGGCCATCTTGGAACTCACCTGGTTGGTAATTCACCTGTTGCTGTTGGTGGTGGTACCTGTGTGATGGTAAATGCCCATTTACCTGAAAGATGAACAGTCACATGGTATTGAGTTTTATGGTTATCACATGTACATTTACTTTTTTAACGAACCAATATTATTACTGATATTATTTTAATAAAATTAAAATATTAATTTTATTACTAGCGCTGTTTTGCCACCACAGCTTATTATATTATTGTAAAGTTATCATGATTTTTTTTTATAATTTTATGAAAAGCACTTAGAGGCACTGTGCATTATGAGACATATAAACGTAAATTATTATTATTATTATTAGTATCATTATTATTATTATTATTATTATTATTTGTATCATTGTATCATAAAAACCAACTTCAAAATAGTTTACAGTATTATATTATTGAAGTATAATATCATTCAAATTGCATTATTTTTTTTATTATAGAAAATATTTTGCAATATATGCCATTACTATACTGTATGACATTTCACTAATAGTTGTTTTACTAAATCTAATTATTCATTACAACCATAGTAAACACAATGGATCGCAAGTTGGAAGAAATCTTTACAGGAGACCTGGTTTAATATACAGTACAGTACTTTCTTATCAAATTTCATTTTGCTGTGCATGGTGATATCAATTGGCACAGACGTCTATGAAACAATCGATATTAATAAATTAGTAAACACATGTAAATATTATGAATTTGCAAAAGTTGGATTATTTTCCGGAAGATTATTGCTTGGTTGTGCAAGGCCGTCCAAATTTCCAGCACATTCCTATGACTTGCACAAGTCTTTGGACCCCTGAGAGATGGAGTGTTGGGAAGTTTTAATTTACCATACAATACTAAATTTTACTTTAGTGTTTGCCACTTATCACCCTGTATTGACCGGTATGACACAGCGTGAAATAATGTAAAGTTAATTTTCTAATATGGAAATCAATAAAGTAGGCCTATTGTTGTAACTGTCATTAATTGAATACATTACAATTTCAATTAAATAAATGATTGTACTGTAGGATGATCGTCAGTATACTTCAGCTTCACTGCTTCCAAGACAACATATTGTACTAACTATACAGTAGGCATACTAACACATCAATATTTATTTACTCTACCATTACTAATAGGCTTAGACCATTTAAAAGGCTCCAGAATAAGTTAAAAAAAAAAAAAAAAAACATGCTCCAGAATAAGTTTAAAAAAAAAACCATTCCAAATGGCATATCCAACTGACTGCAGTGATAGCAATAATGAACATATTGACAATCTATGTAAATCACAAAAAAATGAATATTGGAACATTTGTGTTTGATGGTTTATACTATAGTTAAAGCTAAGCCATCAAACATATACAGTACCTTGTTTCCCAAGGTTGTGTTCGTTATAGTAATACACACTATAGCTACAGGAGGGAATGTGATTCAATTTTTCCCATTGTACTTCTATAAGTACATGTGCAGAACATTTATCTAATACAATGATTAAGTGATTACCTGTGAAGATGCATCAGTACTTATCTCACAAGGCAAGGCAATTACTTAATTAAATGCAATTAAAAACTAACTGTATACAGTGCTACTGAATTGCTTCCTCTGTAAATATTCAATTAAGCTACAGTATTAGTATTGAGAATTTACTGCTCAATAAGTTACTGTAAATAAATACAATTTTTTCTTTCTTGAAATTGAAATTGGGAATTTAGGATTGGCCTTCGCAAGAGCCACAGTGCAGAGCGCCAACCGGTAAAATTAATAATGGATACAAACATTGTCCTTTTAACCCTGTCTAACTCTCATGTGAGGGATATGTGAGGAGCTAAGGGCCCATTCGAGCGAAAAAATATCCGTGCGATTTACCAGTTAATTCACCGGTACACACTTTCTAAAACCGCTCGGACACTAGTCTAATTACCTTTCCATCTGGATTATCCGCGACAATTTTGACCACCAAATTGCTGGGTAGAATACCGTGTATGGAATGACCATGGAGCCGGAGGCGATGATAAATCAACCTTAATTATTTTTCCAAAAGTTTTGCCCACAACCTAGCGCCAAATTCAATAGGTTTAACGGCCCAGGCGTGGTTGCAGCTCTCCTTCGCCTCCTCACAAATGCACGACGAAGTCTAAATTTAGTAGCATATAGCTAGAAATAAACTTGAATAAACTAGCCTACGTACAGATTTTAAAGCAGCCATTATAAATTATTGAGCTACATTATCGTTCCACCATGCCGCGCTGTGTGTACGTGGGCCGGTTATAGCAGCAGTAGCAAGTAAACAAAGAATGGGTTGTTGACCATGGGATAAGTTGAAATTTTCTTCCGGAGTAGTTTCGTTACACGTATTTACCG
>NW_022684833.1:445154-470386 GCF_011630105.1 Anneissia japonica
ATTTACCGTGAGCTAAAACTTGCTCGAACGGTCGACCACCCGCTGAGTGCTCAGCGCGATTACCCGGTGAAATAAACGGAATATGGTTGGCGTTTTTTGCTCGAACGGGCCCTAAGTGATTCAAAGAAATCCTAGCCTGGAACCACTCAATCCTCAAATTAAAAAATGAATACTACAGTGTACAATAGCTCACTTACACAAATTAAATCAACTTTCAATGAAATTCAAAGTGAAACCATCAGTTTCTACTAATTAAAGACTAGAGTTACAAAATTATTAGTGCCAGTCTATGCAAAGAAGTGACAATATTACGTAGAGTAGGCCTACTATTATATCTCTTTAGACTTTTAATAATCGGCAAAGAAAATCTGACATTGTTCTAACTTCTAGTATTTAATTACCGGTAATAGTAATTCACTTACGGTATAAAGCCATTTGATTGTAATATTTTAACTCAGCACAGCAGTCATACAGTTAGGCTTTTCCGTTTTAATTAAGATGACAAACTGAAGTATAGTATTCTAATAATTAAATATTAATTTAACATTGCTAAACAAATTACCTGTTTATTTGCCAGAACAAGTGGATTGCTTTCAGACCTACTTGATACAATTCGTACAGTACTGTATGATAGTGATGTATTGACATTGGCATTAACAATGCGATACATATCAACCAGCAAATAATATCAATTTTTATAAGGTCTGTCAATTACATTTCAAAATATAAATTCATAGATTTGAAGGTTTGTTTTTGAACTCTGTTTTGTGACAAAATAACAATTGAGTTACTGAAGGCCAGCATTTAGTCTAATTAGTCATTATTAGGTTGCTCAACACAATTGATAATAACATTTCAATTATGGTATAAAAATTAATGTTAAGCCAAATGATATTTGGTTGAGTTTACTATGTCAGTGTTTTACTGGAAAAAAAAACTACTGTACTGTATTGAGAGTTACCAGCAAAATATTGTGCATTACTCATCTGTACTACAGTAGAAATGTGAGAATCAAACATTTCATAAGCAGCACCTCAATGCTTACTGTACTGTATAACTTTTTTTAGGCTTCTGATCAGTAGGCCTACTCATGGACGTCGCTTATTACAAACTATTGGAGCATCTTTACCAGACACTTATTCAAAATAAAATATCGCTTACAAAAATCACTGAGGGGATTTGAAAATGTAAAATTTTTACTGGGGTGGATTTGGGGGGGGGGTCGATCTGGCCCGGCCCCCACCCCCCTTTTTTGGAGGTAAAAGAAAAAGGAAGAAAAAAGAAAGAAAAAGAAATAAATGATAGCCCAGACGCCTCAAATGTTATTTTCGGGCATCTAGAACACAAAGATTTCGCGGGGGAATTCTGCCGGACCCCCTGTGATAGTGTTGTCTCGATCGGCCCAACTTTCGCCCCCCCCCCCCCCACCTTTCAGGCCCCCCCCTCTCTTTTGGACATCTCTGGATCCTCCCCTGTTTTATAGACAATAATTCAGGTACAAGTAAATACTGACATGTAATTACTGTATTTTGTATCTTATCACACCCCTACAGTACTCTAGACTCATGTGAATGTTATTTTGAGGAGCTTAGCACTCAGACTCGCAATTAAAAACAGATGCTACAGTATACCGTAGTATTAGTACAGTAGCTGTGTTTGAACGGGAGTTCTGAGCAGTAATATCTAGGCCAAATTCTCAGCGACAAGATCCCATAGAACATCTTGTGCATACTTTACGAAAAATAAAACATAAATGCAAAATTTAAATAGGACCTTTTCAAACCTACCTGTCTAATACTTGGAGCACTGACACTGGGACCAATATTTACACTACAAAAGGCTTACTGTATACACACTGTTTGTCAGTTAACTGTACACCTTGTCAGCAATATGTTGCACTATATTTGTAATTATATTTTAATGGCAGTCAACACATTAACATGTTCCATACTCATCTCATCAACTAAAATACCATAAGTGTACAGTAGATAAATCCAATCCAAAAGAGTTATTTATAAGACAAGATTCAGTCATGACATTAGTGTTACAGTAATAATGGCATTCCACCTCCACTTCGTGTAAAGCAAAGCTATGATAAATATCCATCGATTATTTTTCTAACAATTCCTTCTTGTTCAATGTCTAAAACAAACATTTACTTGTCCTACATTACTTCAATACTGTCGGAATACTACAATGGAAGGAACAGTACTGAAGGCGAACAATCAGAAACATCAACTCTACCAGTTACTATCAGTTCTGCTTCATCTACAGTACTTCCACAATATAACATTTTTAATAGACGATATTTAAAACCGGTGTCCAATTCACGTTTTAAACATGCTATACAACAGTAGCTTGATAATAATACGCAAACAATGATTTTACTTCGTTTACGAACCAACTACAGCTTCCTCCATGGTCAGATGAATGATGCATTCAACATTCATAACGTCAAGTGTTTACTCAGAATTTGATAGTCAGTGCAGCTAATATAGTCAGCACACCAGATGTTACGAAGTGAGAACAAGCGGTGATAATGGTATGCAAAACTGAAGATTCAAAGCATGGTGTCAACATGTGGGTACTGTACGTTAACTGTGTTACTGTACATTTTAGTCTTCAATTGCTTTTATGGCAGTCGACACTGGGATTTTATGTCATAAAAATGTGAATTTGAATGCAGATTGAATATAAAAGTAGGTAGAAAAAATGTGTGCATCTACAGTTCTCTATTTTTAACCTCTACTGTACTATTCAATGATTTTTACAATTTAGGTTTTTCCTGTTGGCAAATTTAATTACAGTAGGATCCTCAACAACCATTATCCTGTGACAAAAAAGTTTGTATGTCAATATTACTAGCTAAATATACTTAAATATATAAAACTATTTTAATTTTGCTTACTTTGTATGAAAGAATTTGTAATTTTCCAGTGGAAATAGAACAAAACAGTACAATATTAGCCAAAGGCATAGTACTGTACAATGCGAAGTGGTGTTCAAAATTGATGTACACAGTAAAAGCAATATTGAAATGATTCAGTTCTTTTTTTATATTAGATACAGAAATATTTCTTAAATATTAAAAAGCATGCTTCTTGATTTTCAGATAGGTACACTCCCATCTATCTCACCTAGTGTACCTTATATCCTCATCCTGCCATGTGGCACAATTACAGCTCTAACTGCATCATCAGAATTTGAAAAACATCATTCTGTGTAGTACAGAGGAGGGAAGTATGTACAATCCATAGAATCTCATTAATTTGTCTGCAATTACAACAACAGATCATAAATGCAATGTTTTCAGAGATATTGCAAATGATAGAAAGAAGTGGTATGATCTGTTTAGTTATGTATTTAATTGTATGCACACAGAAACTAAATTTCATTCCATTGAACTATAGCTTTTGAAAAAATTTGAATCTGACAGTTCATCATTCTGTCATTATTAGTAAACTTCAGTAAGTTTTGTTGACCTTGGCTTGTAAAACTGACTGTGCCTATGGTTTATAGAATAATAATTTAAAAAACTTAAATATTTTTATATTTTATTTTACATTTTTCTATGTGCCACCCATCACATTGGAATCTCTGTTTCCTTCTGATTATTTGCATATTTTATTCAGTTGAATGTTTTCAATACTTTTAAAAATTATTTTACTATCAGTACCATCATAATGTCATCAGTCAAAGTCATACAGTCATATCAAGTTTTTCAATCACACAACCTGATCACAGGTGGGCAAAGTGTGAACCAACAGTGATTTTTTTTGTAGCCCACGAAAATGAATTAAAAACTCTATGTGTGCGGCCCGCCAAACATTTTTTACTAGAAAACACCTTGTTTTTTACGGCTCGACATCAATCATCTGTAAAAAAGTTAGTTCACACCAAGAATAAAGTGGTATAAAAGCAGTGTGAAGGTTTTTCGATGCATGACTGTAAACATCCCAGTTTGGGTGCGGTCCTCTGCATTACATCAAAATTCACTTTGGTCCTCCAACCGATGCCCACCACGGCAGTAGATAGAGCAACACCAAATTTTTGCCAATACACTCTGCAAACAGGGATACAATTTTTGAAGAGTTCCATACAGAATCATATCGATCGATGTTTCACAACACACACATGCATTGTTTACGACAGTAAGTTTGATTCATAGAGGTGAAAATCGTGTCAAAGTGAGAGCTAAGATTTGAACATGTGCAAGCTAAGCATGATCGTGTACCATTTAATTTTGCAATACCATGGTACATTGCAGGGTGAACTGATTATTTTACCAACCAAGGATATGCCATTTTATGCTCCAGTAGAAACATATTACATTTTGGTGTCAGTGAATATTGTTGGGATTCCAGTACATACTGTAAAGACAGGCAATAAATATTCTAGTCATTCATATTGTTTTGTCCTGTGTTGTCTCTCCTTTTTTAATCTCCTCTTTTTTTCTTTCTCTTCAGGCTGTTCCATCACAAAATTTGTTTTCCTCATCTTCTCGATTCTCGTATTCTGCCTTTTACCTGATCAGTTACATTATTAATTGCTTANNNTGCATATAATATAAATTAAGATAGTCGTTAACACTGTTAAATCATATATAAATAATCAAAGTAAGGTAAATACAGTGTTGTAATAAAGGACTTAATAATGCATCGTGGAACATAGTCCTCAACGAATGCAGTCCTGTAAATAAACAAATATATATATATATATATATATATATATATTGAATCATCATTAAATGGTTAAGGTAATTGACTTAATTCAGGATTAATTTACGTTGAGAGGGACCATTTATTCAGTAAATGTATGGGCTGTACATGATTGTCAATAGTTTGAGCATGCACCATCTGCCAAAAACACTGGCTGGTATATGTATGTTGTCATGTCAATGACCTTTTGGCCAAAACCAATTATTTTCTGACGTCCCCATGCACATCTTTTCGACTCTACTGTTACTGTAGCCTGTAGTTATAGGTCTAGGGTAAGCCTCCTTCTCTGGCCAAGGCCTACTAGGGTAATTTTTTCAAACATGTAGGCAATTAACATTGCATTTATGTAATGTTTAGTAAGGACATATGGATACCTTTGGAATAAGTCCATAACAAGGTAATAAACTTTTACGACTGAGTCCGTGGGTGAGTAGGGCCTGATGATGAGCAGGTCGATCAAGGCCCTAATCTAGGCCAATGTTTGGTAGGACTAGTGACGAATTTGAGATTGAACTTAATAATAGTGTACAATTAACATAAAATACTACACAGCGTATTTTGCTTGATACATGTTTGAATTCTTTACTCTAATTGACAACTGTTTATTGTAGTTCAACACATTGTTTATTTCTGCTAATCAACCCATCAAAACAATCAACATTCTCGTGATATAATTGTTTATCAGGCCACGTTCTACACGCGTGGTGGTAGATCCTACTACCACGCAACTACAACGCATGGGGAACGTTGCAGTAATTGTGGGCTGTACTGTAATTATGCTGACAAAAATAGAATAACTAGGTCAAAATATTTAAGAGATCACATCTGCAAATATGTACAAACAAAAATAAAGCTAACAACAGGAAATGTGTATTATAATTTTTAATACAATACAGAACAATACTTACCTTCTTTGTGCTTAGGCATAGAATTTTAATATTTGTTCTTCATGGGACAAATCAAACACACTCAAAATTGAAAGTGGGATATAATCCTACAGTTTAATGGTACAGATCCTGCTTTAACCAGTTACCATAGCAATAACCTGTAAGTTAATCGTAAAACTCTCCAAACAATGGTCTTTGGGAATGCACAAGTAAGTGAAGCATTAAATCACTACCATGGCAACGGGTATAACATTTAAAGGATCCTATTGTGAAGGTAAGATTGTGTAATCTACATTAGTTGATTTGATTTTATAGAGATATTTTAATATGAATACTTTATAGGAAAATATTGTCTGTTAACCCTGTAAGTTGTTTGTAATGATAAATCTTTTTAAATAATCTGTCACAGATACTGTTGTTAGTTCAATTTTAGTTTCAGTTCCTTTAAAGTTTTACAGTATTTATTGATATCTCTTTATAGCCAAGGCTGAGAAAGTCTGATATTTTTTTCTATCAAATGTTTTAAGAATACTGTACAGAAAAAGAGGTTAAATTAAGTGGTATAACATGTTTTAAAAATTGTCTTCAAATTAAAAGGCTTACTGTAATAATAATAGAAATTATTTTTATCTGCTGTAGGGCAACCTATGATCATTAAGACAGATTTTTTTTCCCTTTTATGTATCAAATAATATTTAATGTGAAACAAATTATTTTAAGGAAAATAGTGCTAGTACTAGATCCAGTAGCATACTTCCTTATAATTATTATTAATATTGACTTTCAAACTTGCATTCTTCAAGATCCAATCCATGCCAACAGTACTTTTCTGTAGGTCTGGATTTACTGACTATACTGTGGAATATAATAATATGTAAACAGTACACTATAGCAGACCCCCTCCCTTGAAACACTCTTGGAAACACCCCTATCAAAGGGACATTGCTATAGGAGACATATGACCCCTATGGGAACACTTTTTCAGGCATAAAATGAATGAGGAAAGTATCTTTCAACACTAATTTGCCAACCCTTACTCAAGGGGCACTACAAAATACTTCTATGGTCCTAAAGGTAACACTTATCAATACAAATTACAATCAACTGTACAGACCTAGAAACCGAAAAGTCCACTGATTAATCTCAGATAAGATAGGACTGTATAATACATACTCCAAGTATCGAAATGCACGCCATCGTGTCAGGATTCAATATTTCGACATTAATTATGTCACCATCAGGATGACCTAGGTTAATGACATATTATCTCTAAATTTAATTTTATCAATATTCAAGGGGTTGCCTAAAGTAAAACATTTACAAAGATATTTATTTAGTTGTGATCTGATTGGCCAATGTATTGTACCAAAGGACAGAGTGATGAATTATGTAGTTCAAGTGGCCAAGACTATTACACTATTAATTGTCAATTCAAAATGAACCTGCAAATATATCAATGCCTAGTCAGTATGGTTGCAAAACATATTGCATACAGGCGGTTTACATTGTTTATGTTACCCTACACAACTGATAAAATGATACACTTACATTATTTTCACAACAATAATAATAAAATATTTACGTACAAATTTAGGTAGAGCGCCAAAAGGTAGGTACATGCAAAATAGAAATACTGTCAGTCTTATATGTATATAGGCATAGACTCAATCAATGTCGATGTCTAGGAATCAGATAGTTACTTATATTTATTATATGTTTTGCATAATTTTTTGGATATTATTCTACTTTGGTATTTTTTTTAATGATTACACAATTTGCCATTTAAAGATGAAATGCAAGTATCACACGCCATTAAAAGGGAGCAGCTTACTGAATTTCGTCTGGTCCATGAATGAATACCACCTTGACCCAAAAGAATTCTCAGTCAATCGGGGTGCTACTTAATTAAGTCTAGGGTCTAGGCCTAGCTCTGGAATTCAATCCAACTCGGCCACAAGTCAACTCAGCCACAGTCAACTCGGCCACAAGTCAACTCGGCCACAAGTTAACTCGGCCACAAAAAGTTTGGCTACAGTCAACTCGGCCACAAGTCAACTCGGCCACAAGTCATTTACTGGTACAACATTGTACTAATTGTTATTATTATTATTGCTGTTATTATTGTTGTCATTGTTGTTATTATTATTGTTGTTTTTATTACCGTTAGTTTTAATATTAATTATTAGTCTTAGCATTAACATTATATATTGTTCAAATTTTGGCTGATATTATTATTAGTACATATATTTATAGTACCATATAAATAATAAATAATTTTCGATTTTTTATTATTATTATTCATATTATTATTATTTATTAGTTTTAGTATTATAATTTTAATAATAGTAATTTAAAAAGTTGTTGTTATTGGCATTTTATTAGTATTTTTCTCATATTATTATTATTATTAATATTATTGTTGTTGCTGTCACCTTTATTATCGATATTATTACCCTATTATTACTAAGTAGGCCTAGTATTATAAGTACAGTATCATTATTATTATTATTACTAATTAGTATTACTATTATTATAAAAATAAACATTATCTTAAATTTATTATTGTATTATTGCTATTATCACCTTCAATATCGTTATTATCACTAATTAGTTATTAAAATTGATATTTAAATATCGTTATTATTACCATACTAGTATTATTATTATTTGTTAAAATAAATATTACTATTAATGTTGTTGTTGTTATTAATCACATTTAATGACTAATTAGTATTAGTATTATTAATTTATTGTCGTTATTGTTGTTTAATATTATTGTTGAAGTAGAATGTTGTGAGTAAACAGAAGACGAACACATTAATAAATAACTCTCAAGACTTTTGAACATGGCGTCGCGGCATTGTTGCTACTCAACTCCACTCACAATAATGCAAATGACTTACTCACAACCAATCACAAGCCGTTAATTGGGCTTTTCCCTTCTAGACTAGATTGTCCATTCGTCAAAACAAAACAATGTAAACAAACAAAGATTTAATCAATAAAAGTTTACAATTAAAAAAATATTGCCTATATCTATAACAGATATAACGAAAATAAAAGTATAAAGGTAATACGTAAGTACAGAAGTGTTTAAACATAAATTATAAATTGGCTTGTTAATAAGTATTATTATAATATAAATATATATAATCATTGTGAGAAATTTACCAATACACACTTAATTGA
Organism: Anneissia japonica; assembly: GCF_011630105.1. Taxonomy (NCBI): domain Eukaryota; kingdom Metazoa; phylum Echinodermata; class Crinoidea; order Comatulida; family Comatulidae; genus Anneissia; species Anneissia japonica. Next base: position 453,949 of record NW_022684833.1, read on the forward strand.
TTACAATTCAGCTAAATATTACATATTTAAGAGACAACTCCGTTGAAATAAATAAATAAATAAAAGAGACTTGAAAATAAAAATTAAAGCAATGGATGACCCATGAATAATTTTTATTATTAAAAAAATATCTAATAATAAATATATGTTTTAAATTATTTTTTCTTATGTTTTGTTTCTTTTCAAATTTCACTTTTCTGTGATGTATCTTTCATCAATGTGATTAAACATTGTCGAGTTGTCCAAAACTGCATCTGTTTGCTACTGTACAACTTCCAAAGTATGGAAGATCTGCTTGTGTCGGCCTAGATTTCAAAGAAGTGACAGACCTAGCATCGCAAAATTAGTGAACCTTGATGTATTATTACCGTAATAAAACTTCATTTTTAGCATTTCATGCCCTGTCATATGTTCTCATATTTCATAAGGAGCTGGGGAGCTCAATTAGCCTAAATTCGTAGCCACTTAATGCTTCAACATTTCCTCCATACCTGTCTCTTATACACTATACACACAAAACATGTCGTAACAATTAATATTAATAGTGTGTTAAAATTTCAGTGATAAAATTATATAATTTGTGAAAAAATCGTAACGAATTAAACATGTCAAACTTTGCGCTGCCACTTACACCATGGTTAACACAAGCAACATATTTGCAAGATTTTTAAACATTTTGACGATAATAATTGTTAAAGGTAAACATCATTGCTTGTTATCGGTTATAGAAAGACCACCAATAAATTCAATATTTGATTGAGTAAATTAATCGATTGGCTTTAATGATATAAAGCGTATGTACATTAAGGGCATGAGAATAGAGAGATATTCCTAAAGAATTTTTATTGACCAATGATTGACAAATTTACTCTAGATTTCTTTTTCCAACTCTTGTAAATTACACACTTTCATCACCCTCGCTAATGTGTTATTTTACATCCGATCTTGTATGAAAATATAACATGAACAGACAACAGACATAAAAATAAAATTATTTAAAAAAATGTTTTATTTTGTGGATAAAGGACGAAATTTGTGACAGAGCAGCTTACTGAATTTTGTCTGGACCACAATTGAATACCACCTTGACCCAAAAGAATTCTCAGTCAATCTGGGTGCTACTTAATTAAGTCTAGGTAGGGCCTACATGTAGGCCTAGCTCTGTCTGTACAGTCTGTAGGCCTAGTACTTGGTATACAGGAGGAGGTTAACCTACTAAACTAGGCCTAAATATGGGTCTAATACTATGGCCTTAGCCTAGGCCTATTATTTCTTAAAATAATACAATTTAAATGGGAAATTAAATTACCGTTGTGGTCGGAATCTGATGAATGCTTGATTTTTCATCTGTGGACGGATGTTGCTTATGAAAATTTTGCATAGCCATATAAGTTTCATTTTGATAGTGTTGGTGACTTTCATCATCTAGGCATGGATTAGTATCGTCAATATCATCATCACTTAAGTTTGGTCCTGTTCCAGGGTCCTGAATAGGTTTAGGCCTACCCTGTACGTGTTGAAGAAGTGAACTCCCGGAAGCTGATACTGCGGTGCCCGAAGATGTGGGATCAAACAGGTGTTGCCTCATCGAAAATGCGATTTCCTCAACGCTAAAATTATAACTTCCAGCTTGTTGAGATACAGGCTGGATGCCCTGAAATGTAGGGGCGTTCGAGTACTGCATTATGTCCATAATTATTTACCGTGGCTTCATTTTATTGCAGTCAATGAGCGTGCATTATAACCATTGAATCCTTTCGAAGAAACCAAAAGATCGCTCAAGACTTTTGAACATGGCGTCGCGGCATTGTTGCTACTCAACTCCACTCACAATAATGCAAATGACTTACTCACAACCAATCACAAGCCGTTAATTGGGCTTTTCCCTTCTAGACTAGATTGTCCATTCGTCAAAACAAAACAATGTAAACAAACAAAGATTTAATCAATAAAAGTTTACAATTAAAAAAATATTGCCTATATCTATAACAGATATAACGAAAATAAAAGTATAAAGGTAATACGTAAGTACAGAAGTGTTTAAACATAAATTATAAATTGGCTTGTTAATAAGTATTATTATAATATAAATATATATAATCATTGTGAGAAATTTACCAATACACACTTAATTGATTACAATTCAGCTAAATATTACATATTTAAGAGACAACTCCGTTGAAATAAATAAATAAATAAAAGAGACTTGAAAATAAAAATTAAAGCAATGGATGACCCATGAATAATTTTTATTATTAAAAAAATATCTAATAATAAATATATGTTTTAAATTATTTTTTCTTATGTTTTGTTTCTTTTCAAATTTCACTTTTCTGTGATGTATCTTTCATCAATGTGATTAAACATTGTCGAGTTGTCCAAAACTGCATCTGTTTGCTACTGTACAACTTCCAAAGTATGGAAGATCTGCTTGTGTCGGCCTAGATTTCAAAGAAGTGACAGACCTAGCATCGCAAAATTAGTGAACCTTGATGTATTATTACCGTAATAAAACTTCATTTTTAGCATTTCATGCCCTGTCATATGTTCTCATATTTCATAAGGAGCTGGGGAGCTCAATTAGCCTAAATTCGTAGCCACTTAATGCTTCAACATTTCCTCCATACTACACATTTATATACTTCTACATAGTTGAAATGTATTTTATTTTGTGTTTGAATGTTGGGAGATAGTTTGATTCAGTTTGATATGGTTAGGATAAATGAGATACACTTTTTACGTTACTAAATTAATAATTTTAATTATTTTCTGCATTTCATTCCCTGTCTAATAAATGTGTGTGTGTGTATGCATTCACTATAATATCCCTATATGATAAAGAGCTTTAACAACCTTAGTCCCTCCATAATTACTAGCCCCATCACTGATGTGAACACACTTCAAAAGATGAACATAGACAAAGGCATATAACAAATAATACATTTAATATGTAATTCATATATGTATTCCATAATGAAATGTACAAAGACAGATGATTTTCCAAAGCTCATTGGATACAATTCAAGGAACAAATTCACTGATATTCACAATCACCTGTGTATCTAGTACTACTGTACTAGTTTCATTTATCACACAAACACGACTTCTCATTATAATCTTTATGAGATTTAATATTTTATACACTAATGCAAAAACTAATTTATTTACATCTTGGCATCAGTGAGTTTAATTAGTTTTCCATAGCTACAAAATATCAGAGTTCTAAAATAAATTCTATTAGGTCTTCTTCATGTTAAATTATGTTCACTATATGATGGCGCCCTCTATAGTTAAAAGGTTGCATCACTTTTTATGAAGAAGACTGTTTGATGAGATCTTTCAGTTGGTCCAATGAGCCATTCCGTAAACTCTCCCGCAATCGTTCTTTACGCGCTGCGGCAACTTTGATCTTGGTTCATTTGCATAGCGCTGCGTGCGCATAGCTTTGCCGAGTGATCTCCTCCTCAATAATACCTCCATGCTATAATATCCCTATATGATAAAGAGCTTTAACAACCTTAGTCCCTCCATAATTACTAGCCCCATCACTGATGTGAACACACTTCAAAAGGTCAACATAGACAAAGGCATATAACAAATAATACATTTAATATGTAATTCATATATGTATTCCATAATGAAATGTACAAAGATGATTTTCCAAAGCTCATTGGATACAATTCAAGGAACAAATTCACTGATATTCACAATCACCTGTGTATCTAGTACTACTGTACTAGTTTCATTTATCACACAAACACGACTTCTCATTATAATCTTTATGAGATTTAATATTTTATACACTAATGCAAAAACTAATTTATTTACATCTTGGCATCAGTGAGTTTAATTAGTTTTCCATAGCTACAAAATATCAGAGTTCTAAAATAAATTCTATTAGGTCTTCTTCATGTTAAATTATGTTCACTATATGATGGCGCCCTCTATAGTTAAAAGGTTGCATCACTTTTTATGAAGAAGACTGTTTGATGAGATCTTTCAGTTGGTCCAATGAGCCATTCCGTAAACTCTCCCGCAATTCATGGAAAAATTCAAAGTAGTGGTGGAAATTGTGTCTGAAATAAAAATTAAAAATTAATGAAATAGATAAAATGCATTAAACATGCAATGTAATTTATCTATTATCAAAATATATACTGTAATGTATTTATATATTGAAGATATTGATTCATACATCATACATGATATATATAATTCTTTATTTTCAATATATATTTATGTATTCAAGAATATATATGTAAGTCATATAAAAAATTGCTTGACAGAAAAGGTATGATAGTATCAAACTCCGTATCAGTGGTGTTTAGAGGTCTGTCCATACTGACATGTGTTTGTGATAAAGTGTGATTTCCCTGTTATATGGGTATATAAAATAATAATGACCATATATGGATGTAATATGATATCATCATGCCCATATATGGATGTGGTATGACATCATCATGCTATTAATGGGCAAATTACACAAATGTCATATAAAACTTAATTTTTGGCTAATTAGTGCACCCGCTGCCATGAAAAAAATGGAAATTTCGGAAAAAAATAAGCTGCCTTGAAATCTCCAAATATAAGTTATGTATATTTGTCCCTAATTATATAAATTTTAGGCATTTAACCATCCCATTACTACACTGTTTACATTCACCGATAAAATTTTATTTTTATTTCTTTCTCCTCTGTATTTTGGCAAAACTATTTGCTAAATAAGAAAACAAAATTTTATTTTTATATTTTTTGTGCCCTTCTCTGACGATCTTTAAAAAAATTAGTTCGCAAAACAAGGTATAAAAAAAAGTCTTGCCTAAACAGATTAGGTTTATAAATATGCATTGTTTCAGTAATGGTAAAAAAATACATTTCTTTTTCCATGTACAGTATTATGACAAAGGCCTATGTTTTTCAGATGGTATTGGCTTTTGCATTAGCTAAAATATTAACTTGTTCCTACACAGTTTAAATTTACTTTATATTTGTTATGTGGATACGTACATCCAACATAAAAGTTAATTGACAATTATCATTGGATTTTAAACTTCAATTCTTATATTATTTACACTTTGTTTTATTGTATCTTATTTTACTTACAGCATAAGAAGTACAGGTCCTAAAAGCTCCTTGGTCCTCAGCAAGTGGTTGATGTAAGCTCTAGTGTGATGCTCACAAGAATAGCATTCACAATTTTTAACTAAAGGTGAAAAATCGTCAAAATACCTGAAAGACAACGAACATATATTCTTCAAATCTGAGAACTAATAATAAAGATAATGATGGTGAGGATAACAATGGTGATGATGATGATGATGATGATTATGATGTAACCATGGTGATATGGTAAGGACAACTAGCATCATCATGATCATAAATAATGACTAAAACCACAAAAATTTGGGGTCTCAACCCGAGGCCTTATCCTTACCTCGCCATCACTTGCTGGCGCAAAGATGCAAGTATCATTCCTACAGCGAAGTTTGCCATACTAATGCTATACTGCTACATTTACACTAGACACGATAACCACACGACAATGACACGATAAAAATGTGCTCATTGTTAAAGAATATAAATGAAGTGATGACATGTCGTTGTGCCGTTATCGTGTCTAATAGTGTAAATGCAGCTTTATACTGTACTTTTCCCATATGCTTAATTACAAGTTTTTCTTTTATAGATGATTTAATATCTAATTTTTGCATTGTCATTGTAAACCTGTTTTTTTGCATTTCAGTTATTTTATATATTATATTATTTATATACATAACTGCACCTCTGTTCTCGCAAGTTAATTTCAAATTCTGTTTTCTTGCAGGTGTCTTTATTGGTATCATCACTATCAAATGGGACATTTCCAATGAAGCTTTCAACGCTGCTCTGCAACCCATCAAAACAACCACCTTGTTTTTCATCTTTACTTCCATGTTCTAACTCTTCTAGCTTTTTGAAAGGGAAGACAAGTGCACAACATCTCTCAGTAACATTATATGGAAATCTAATTTTCTAGTAAAGGAAAAACAATAATTATAATAGTATTTTGCTACTTTTAATATATGAAGCATATACTTAGTGAAACATGAAAAGAAAAGACTGATATTGTAAAACAATTTTTACCATAATTATTGAAGTTCAATGCGTATTCATTTCATTTTGGCTATAATATTATTATTACTCACACTATGTTTTATGTTTGATCTATTTGTACTTTTACACGGAGACTAAATATGTTACTTCTTAATAAATCGATTGCATAAAAATTCAAATAAAACCTTAAATTGCTAATTTAAAAGGATGAAATAACTTTCAATGAGACACGGAGAGAAACAATTCACTTTCTACAACACATATCTTTAGAGTTCTACCAAATATAAGTATTTTTTGTTCTAATTATCAATTGAAACTGAATAACTTATTTAAATATGCAAAGTAATAACAATATCAAAAAATACTTTTATAGGTTTTTTTTAAATTTCAATACAACAATATTGTTATGAAAATCCAAAATAAAGGATACGAGGAATCAAATATATCAACCCCTGCCTCCACAGCATCAATGATGTCATCAGGTCGGCCAAGACCATGCAATAACCTAGGTTTATCCTCCGGCAATTCTTTCTAGAATAAACAAACATTTGGTTATTTTATCACCCAAAAGCTAGTTTGTAATTTATAACTATAATCTGCTATGAATTCTTAAAAACAATGGGAAAAGGAAAGTTGTAAGACGCTGATTATAGTTATTAATAAACATTATATATTTATGGATTAACTAACCACAAAACAATTTAAAAAAAGAACATAAATGGATTTTTTTAAATAAATTTTTGTAAATAATAATTTTCCAATTAATATATTGAATTTTAGATATTTAGACATTGCTTCTACTTGTAATTAGGATTTTTAGGACTCATATTTTAATTGTGCCTGCTTGTGTTTTTCCCTTTTCTCTTTGAATATTTTGTATTATCAAATCTGTTATAAGATTGAAATAAAGTGAATAATAAATTATGAATTGGATTGGACACTTATTACAACATGATTGTTTCCTTAAAATGGCTTTAGAAGGAAGACATATTGGTGAGCCAATCAAAGGTTGAAAGAAATGTGCATTCCTAGATAGCCTCAAACATGGAAGCACATATCAAGAATTAAGAAAAGAAGTGCAAGACCGTGAAATATTGGGGGTGGAGGAATGGCTGCTATGAACCTGACAAACGCAGATCACTAATTTGGTTGATTAACTAACCACAACTGCTGCCAAAAGCTTCCGCCGAGCATCATCATGCATCATATATCGCTGGAATCCATCTAGCACAAACCCAGCCACTGGCCGCTTCACCGTTTCTCTCACTGAATGTAGGCGTTCTTCCAGTAGATCACCACCTTCTATAACACCGAATATTTCAGAGCTTTTCAAATCCTGTATAATAAAATAATTATATTAAAAACTAACAGGCAAAGTATTTGACACAAAATTCTTAATAATGAAAATCACTATTATAAATATAAACCTTGATTATGATATTTTGACATACTTACATCACTTTCCTCATGAATATTTAAACATTTGTCAAGAAAGTTCAGAGTTCGGTTGATTGACTTTTGAATCTTCTTACGACTACATCCAAGGGGTGTGTCTCCATCATACATTGCTTCATACCAATCTGGTTTAAAGGCCTTCTGCATGGACATGTACTGGTCAACATGGAGCTGAAGAACAAAGTTTACCAAAATGAGAATTAATTGAGCATGATGAGGAAGAAGAAGAAAACACTAGCTTAGAGAACAATTGTTTTTTTATTTAAAAGAATTGGAGGGTGCACTGTAAATACATATGAAAAAAAATAAGATACAAAATGTAGCATTCAAAAATGATTAAGAGACTCTAATGATTAATGCTTTTTCTGATTTTTTATTATATTCTGTCTATGCCAACCACACATTATCAGTGGAGAATGGTTAAAACTTGATTGTAATAATAAGGATAAAAAATTTTAAAAGTTCACATTTTTATATTGCCTTTTCATACCAATTATCCCGATTGAATAGTAGGTAATATCCACTATGAAGCAATAGATGTCATTTAAACCTATGTTACAAAACATGGAGTATAAAGAAAAATTATGTTAAGTCAATGAAGCCAGTTTAGACACAACCCTAAAAAATGAGCCCTACCCTCATTCTTCCTGCTGACACCCAGATGGAGGCTGATGACTTATCATTGTATCCACTTGGTGTCTGGATACCTGGGTCTTGTAATGATAGATAGTAAAGTGTGTTTTGTATGCCAATGAAGTGACCTATTCCACCTGGAATACCCTCCACAGTTTCATGACTTTCAGCCCTACAATGAAAAAAAAAAACAAGTTTAATGTATTTCTTTAAAACATATTTTCTACTTTAACACTGTTTTTCTAACAAGTAATTTGGCGTATTAAAGTCTTGTGATTGCTAGATATGCTGTCGGTGGTGAAATCTGAAAAAAAACCCTGCAAATTTATATAATATAATTAATTCTAATTGACAATGTATAAACATCATTTTAATGCATTTTGCTCAAAACATGTGATAGGTACTGAGCAGTGAATTTTTATTATTTTCTCTGCAGTTGTGTTGCACATAGGGAAAAATATGTCTTGTCCATAGAATAAGATAAAATTGAGCCTGTAGTTCATTCTTTGTTTTAGGCCCAAGGCCAAGGACATGCCTAACAGTGAATTTAACAACTTTTATAAATGGTAGTTTAGTAGTGAGAAAAATCCTATGACTGTGACAGAAATTGGACTAAGGACACTGAAATTGAAAGGCAAGCATCCTAACCACCAAACTCGAATGTCAGTCAATATGACTGGATGCTACTTCCATCAAATGCTAGTTTCAGCGGATGCCAGTTCGAGTAGATGGGGAGGGTTGGTGGAGCATGAAATACGCCCCTGCCAAATATGTGTAAGACTAGACAGAAGAAAACAGCAATAAAGTAATAAGTAATATAAAAAAATTTAATCTGAAGAGGGCGAACAACTACCAAATTTAATGTTCTGTCAAAAGAACGAATTTGTTAAATGTTCGCAAAACTGGATCCTTTTTCACTTGAAATGGCATCCGCTCAAAGTCGCATCCGCTCGAACTAGCATTCACTCATAAAGGCATCCGCTCGTACTGACTGGTTCCCACTCCACCCAGCTTCCAAATCCCTGCCTAACATTCTTACAGGGTTGGCAGTGTTAACTGAGTAGCTGCAGGAAGTCTCTTCAGTGTCCTCATTACATCAGGAGTCAAATGAGGAGGGAGACCGCATCTTGTGTACAATAGACAGCACGGTGTTTCCATTGATAAATCACCATGACGACCAACTTCGCATAGTTTTCCTAATCTGCTGCCACCACTGTTCACCAAAGATAAAATTAACTTCATGGTTAACCTACAAAACAAAGAAATGAAAAAGAAATGTCAAATAATTCTATAATTAAAGAGGACAGAATATTTATATTAAATCAATATATTTTGCTATCAATCTGATTAGTTGATAATACTTTAAACTGGAAGAACAAAATATATTAGTGAACTGTAAACCAGGCCTCATAAAAGGGCTACCAACCACAGCGTCGGCAGTCATGGTGCCGTTGTAGGTGGCCAACTCAACTGCATGTAAAACTTTAAAGTAGGCTAGGCCCACCTAGGCCTAGGCCTGTGCAGTATTGTTTGTAGTACTGGCAGTGGTAGAGACCTAGGCTAGGCCTAGGCCTAGAGGCGTACCCGTACCCTGACGGGACACTAGCTAGGCCTATATGTGTAATGCACCGAATGCACTATTGGAAGGATTCTATTCTCTTCTTTTATACTGTAAATACAAAGTGCAGTTACTTACGGATACCCAAACTTTCATGATTATTCTATCTCCTTTCTAGGAAAACCATCCCATGCCACCATGTGTGTCTTGTTATTGTAACTACAGAGGGCGTGATTTAGAAACTTGATCGGCGGCGGCGGCGAGAGAGAGCGATAAATAAATAAAATAAGAAAAAATAATGGCGAGTTTAATAAAACAATGTATATTCGGTCCTAAATTGTATAGAATACACGCCGGCGCTGTTTCAAATCAGGTACGTTAACTTTTCCCAATATTTAATGTATTTATATACGCAAATATAGGCCCTACAGGCCTGGCCATAACAATAGCCAGGCCTAAGCTAGGACCCGAGGCCTAGGCTAGGCCTAAATACTGACTTGGCAATTGCGTGAGGACAGGCTAAAGACCAGCATGAGTCTGGCTTGGAGTAGGCCTAAGCCTAGGTAAAATGTATTGGATCATCATGGAACGTTTTTCTGATTCTTCCCCAGGGGTACGACTATGTGCCAAATTTCACAGAGAAGCAAGCAAACAATATTATAACGTGGGTATGTATAATGTGCAGCTTTTTTCAGTTCTCGAATTAAAAATAGGCCTAGGTAACACTCATTTATTGCAATTAATTAATTCAAGGAAGAGGATATATTTACGTCGCCGTAAACATAAATAGCCATGCGCAGTCATACTTTAATAATAAACTTGCATTATCGGTCACGTAAATTTATCGTATCTGGTTAAATGTACGTTGGGTTCAAAACTTGACCAAACAATTGTTTGTACAAACAAAGGAATACCTGCCATTATTCAACAACACACGATCGAGTCGACAGCAAAGCAATGCACCTAGGGAATCCCTAAATTGGTTGAATGCATTTTTGTTGTAAACAGTTTACGACAGGGTTTGACGTTCGATAATTATGATTTTTCCTTTCTTATTAAACGTACTAAATTTGCTACCGTAGTATGTATTTCATCATTAAATAGATCATTAAATCATTTTGATAGTGAGCTAGAAATAGGCCTAGGCCCTATTTGTATCCATGGTACAAGGGAGGCTGTTCCACACACTCTTTGCAGCCATACTTTGTAGACACATGCACAGCATGTTATTTCATTTAAATTAACTGCCAATGTTGGTTTTTTTTGTTAGTGTTTGAATAAAAGATTAAAAATATTTGTTTTGTCTTACTTTATTTGTAATGATTAAATATCTTACAGAAAATACATTCATATTCTTTACTTTTGCTGCATAGCATAGTTCGTAGAGTGTGGATCACATGCTCTCTAAACGTGGTCTTTCTCGGATGCTCTCGCCCAATCGGGGCCTGACAATCGAACCGACTAAAGAATGTTAATGATGTTGTTTTTGTTAGTGACGACATCATTGTGTTTATTAAAATGTCATTTACTTTGTGATGATTGACTATCGTACTATTGTACAAAAATACAGGCTTAGGCCTAGGAGAATATCATTTTGATTTCGAGGTAATTGAGTGCTAGTTTTAACAGGAAACTTTATTTATTTCACGTAGATATATTGTTTACTGATTTGTTTACGGTCACTTAAATATATCCACTTCCTTAATTTAAACATGACAGATTTCTATATAGAGTTAATTATCATACACTCTAACCCTTCCGATTTGATCAGGAGTCTTCCAAATTTTTTCATGCAATCTCATGGTCTCACAGATTTTATCAAATCCTCCCAATTTTTCAGAAAAGAACCCAAAAATACCAAAAACAACTAATATAGGCCTAGTGTCTTTTTGGTACTAATTGAGTACTTCTCTGTTTTTCCTTTGTACATCAACTTTATCAATGATATTGGCAATGTACAAGGCTTTCCAAGTATTACTGATATCTCGAAAAATCAGAATGCTTGCATGAACAAAAATGAGTCTCCCAAATTTTGAGTTCCCGGGGCTGGATCATCTGAATTACCCCCTTTTATTGTAACAGCCCGGTGGGGAAATATGTTTTATTAATGTGACAGCCCTGAAATCCATTGTAAAACGTTGCAATAGTGACTTTCCTAAGGTACATTATGTTTCTTCATTGTTTTTAGATGAAAGTGTGTTGGTACGTCATAAAGTACACATCACCAATTTCACTGACCTATATGTATAGAAATGGTATGTTGATTTTCCCGCTCATCTTTATTTTCATTTTACACCATAGAAAGTATTATCCATACAACAAGACTGAACAATCTTAAAAATGAACCACTTATTCACCAAGCCACAGCTACATCAAAGTCCTTATCAATCATAATACTTTATTTGCTCAGGACACCAACAATTTCAAAGGAATTAAATTAGAAACTAATATTTTAAAAATACTTTATTATTTTTTTTTTTAATTTAAACAATTTTACTAAAAAGAAGTGAAAAATCAAAGAAAAGTCAGTTACTGATATAATGTGGACACGTAACATAGAAAGTACTTTTTTTTCTTTCATATAGGCGATAATTTTTTTTGTAGATTGTTTAGTGTACCAGCCGCCCGCCAATAACGATGATTTCGAATAGAAATAACATTTTATTTTTGGCCAATTAATGCACCCGCCACCACGAAAAATCGGAAGTTTCAGAAAAATATAAAAAATTTTCTTTATTTTTATTATGCTGCCGCTGCCTTGAAATCTCCAAAAATAAGATAAATTTAATGTATACTTCTTCCTGATTATATAAATTTAAATCATTTAACCATGCCATTACTACACTGTTTAAATTTACCAATAAAATTCTGTTTTTATTTCTCCTTCGTCTGGGTGTTTTTGGCAAAACTATTTTCTAAATAAGAAAACAAAATTTTATATTTATTTTTTTTTCCACCCTCCTCTAACATTCTTTAAAAAATAAGTTCGCAAAACAAGATATAAAAAAAAGTCTTGCCTAAAAAATTTAGGTTTGGAGTATTTATTTAAGTGTTACTTGCCAACCACTATGCTTAATTAATTTTAATAATAACAGCAGCATAGCATGGTTGGTAAAATAATACAATATCTACATGCATACATTAAAAAAATGTTCTCTTAATCAATAACCTAACAAAACAAATGTTGTTTTCCCCAGGATACTTCACTGTTGCTGGCTTGATCAACATAGGCCATTGTACTGGTATTGCTATGGTGATTCTAATGGGCTCAATAATTATCAGAGGTATAGCAATGTCCAAATTAAACTTTGTTTATCAAACAATTTTTAATTAGGGCATACTAGAAATATGGGCCTGCATAACTTGTGTGTTAATGATGACAGATATATCAGTATAAATAGTAATTATGAATATGAATTATGAATTATGAATAGTAATGAATAACAAAGTTTTGCTAAAATAAATATAGAATAATTATTGCTGGTAGTACCTGATTGATCTTTTATGTTTAATTCTCAATCCTTTGGTAAAGTTTACTATCTGTTTATCATATTCAAGGTCTTGGTAGATACTTGAATCCAGAATATTGTGATTTCATTCAGTTTTGGCAAGTTGCGAGAAACAGTAATTCATATGAAATACGGGTATGTATACATACATTAGAAAGTATAATACATACTCCAAGTATTGAAATACACGCCATCATGTATTTCAATACTTGGAGTATGTATTATACTTTCTTATCTGAGATTAATCAGTGGACCTTTCGGTTTTTTATACATACATTGATTTGGAGAAAAATTCATAGATTAAAGAGAATACTCCGCGGTAGTCAAGAAAAATGTTCAGGGCTGTAAGGGAAAATCTCAGGGCAGTCAACAACAAAAACCCTGGATTGGACTGGAAGGAAAAATTTATTAGATTCCGCTTTAATTGTCAACCAGTAAATACAATATAGTTATTTTATTTATTATTGTTTAGGATCCAAATGTAACTCCCATTTTCAGTTCTGTGTAGCACGCAATACATTTTTTAAAGCAAATATTGCTGTTGCAAAAGAAATGGAGATAGCAGAGAGTATAAAGCAAAAGGTTACCCCAATATAGCACTTTACAATTAACTAAACCAAATAAACTAACAAGAAAACAAACGCAAGCAGAGAAACAGAGTTAATTCTTTGTTTACTGCCAGCAGTTTGAGGTCCCAAAATGAAGAGCTCACTTTGACGTAACCCCCAGATTAATCAACAATAATAACTTAAATTATGATGTTTGTGTTTTTTCTTTCCTTACAGCATAAGTTACAATATTTTGATTATGAGTTCAGTCACTGGCAAGAAGATTTCATCGCAAACACAGATAAACCGTGAGTTTCAATTTTGGTTGTAGTAAGTAATTTGCAGTAATGACAGAGAACATGTTGGCACAGTAATAAGGGCTCCAGCTTTCGAAGCGCATGCTTCCTAACTTGACAATGCCAATCTTAGCATGTGTCCTTTGGCCCTTGGTATCACAGCATAGCTCATTCGGCAAAACTGGTGGTAGCCATTGTGTGTGCGCTGAACGGTGGAGATCCTATGGTACCTTGCTCTATTTCATCCGCTGCTGTCCTTGTGTTTATGCTGGAGGACTGAAATACAATACTGTATTTAAAAATGCGCAGTCGTTCGGAAGAGACATTTAAGTCATTGGTTCCATGAGCAATGTGGCTGATTGTGCACTAACTTCGGAAAAGAGTAGGGGATTGGCTGCATGTGTACTGCCCTATCACCACCAACAGGACCCCACTGGAAATTCGTCTTCAGACTTTTGTAGGTTTTCGTAGGTGTTCACACACATTACTCAAATTACCATGTCCTTTGGATTAGTCATCCAAGTGTCCCAAGTTGTGGAAGTCAAATTTCTGGAGAATTTGTGGTGCAGGACAGACAGAGGTTTGCGACGTGTGTACTAAAACGCATGTACAAGGACACGCGAGTACAAATTGATCGCCATGTTCAATATAAAGACAAAGAGGCTTGGGCAGGTTTAGGTCACTGTTTTAACAGTGACCTAAACCTGCCCAAAAAAAATATATTAAAATATCTTATTGCTGCCTAGAATGTTCAATAAATCTTGTCACTCCATATTTCATACACAAGAATGGGAAAATTTAGCTTAGCATAAGCCCTAATTGTAAAAGTCTTAAAATCCTGAAGAAATCCAGAAAGTGTGGAATTTCCGGGAGACCAGGAGATGACCCAAAATTCATGAAGACCCCAGGGAGACTTGGGAGACTTGGAAGCTCTACATTAAGCCATTGGTGTGCAACATATCTATAATTTATTTTTCTATGTCACTTTTAAATACATAGCACTCACAACATGTGGTGCAGTCCTATAACAATTAAAAAACAATAGAATGAAGGTGAAACAAGGTTTACAACAAAAACACATTTATTTTCAATGGGGAAGATATTTCAATAATTGAGAGCTTAATTTGAAGACATTTGTTTTAATTTACTTTGCAGGCCCCTGAAGCTTAGCCCCATAACAACAGCCAAACCCAGAAGCTTACTAAGTAGGATAGTAGGACTGCCATGCGACTTACTGAGTTACTGTCTGATACAAACTGTTGGTAGATGGCTGGTGTACCCTGGCCACACATTGCTACTCAATGCTGCCGTTGGTAAAATACTGTTTTTCTTATGCTTGGGTATAGTGAAGATTGATGACACAACACACCAAGAATATGGACTGCTAAATTTAATCAGCAGCTTTCAAAGTATGATTCCAACAAATGATGATACTGCCTTTAACATTAAGTTAATCATATTTTCTTTTTTTTCCATATCCAGCACCATCCCTTCTAGAAGGTAGGAGGAAACTACTAGAGAACAAACATGGCATCCGTGCCAAGTTAATAGCACGAGACGGTAATGAGATAGATACTATGTTCATAGATGCAAGGGGGATGGCACATTCACATGGAGATAAACTGGTAGGTATTTTGTTACATGGATCAAGGTTTTTTGGCTGTTATGCCATCTGTCTTTGTGGAATTAGATAAGATAAAGATAAGATAATTAACTTTTATTATCATCGCAAAATAGAACAAGGAAATTCATTTTCCATTGACATACAATGCAAACAATATACTGTTAATATAATTTTTAAAATATAATATTCACAACTTCAAAAAACATCACAAGGCCAAAATACAGCTAAAAAAGTAATAAAGAGGAGGAAGAAGAAGAGGTTGTCTTAGCAGCTTGTTCAATTCAAAGTATATTTGTTATGGCAGTGCAAGCACTAAATTGGCACTATATTTACAATACAACCAAAGGGCCTAGTAATGCTTTTGGACAGGCGAAAGCAACTGGTACCTTTTCACTGGGTAGCTCAGGCAAGAAGAGACCATTAAGGGAGAAGCAAGTACGGTAATTGTAAGAGCCACTAGTCCACACCTTGAGCATTATGAGACTGTTATACCCATGTTATGACTAATGGTATTATATGTTGAAGGAAAGCTTGTAAATACAATGTTGCAATTCTGATTGTATAGATTGAATACAGAATTTGAATTGAATTTGAATTTGGTATAGAGCGCTATATAAATCTAACTACATTGCATTACAACATTATGAGACTTGAGGGATTCACGCTGGTTTTAGATCTTAAGAAATATATATATATATATATATATATATATATATATA
>NW_022684833.1:470449-471015 GCF_011630105.1 Anneissia japonica
TTCAATTACAATAAAATGACAAACTGAAGCATTGTCCGTTGTTCATTTTGTTTTTGCCAGGTAATATGTTGTGAAGGTAACGGAGGCTACTATGAAGCGGGCTGTATGTCAGCGCCCCAAGAAGGTCTGTTCTTCAAATTTGACAACTTTCTACTGTAGTCTTGAAAGTGATTGATTGATTGATTGACAGATCGGTTACCTTCTATGTAAAATATTGTAACATACAATGCAAATGTAACAAGTAACATATTTACAATAATAGAAAATTTACTGTCCTAAGCATCTGGCCAAAGAATTTTTGTATGCAATAGTAAAGTTTTCCTCAATTAACAATATAAAAGCTTTGAGATTTTTGCAGCAAATTACACATTTTTGTTAATGCATTGACTATAATTTTGTTTCAGCAAAATATTCAATTCTAGGATGGAATCATCCAGGATTTGGAGGAAGCACAGTGAGCTATTCGATAATTGAATTAATTTAATAAATAATTTTATTTATAGATAATTAGTTTGAATGTAACCCAGAAATTTAATAGTATATATATATATATATATATATACTGT
>NW_022684833.1:471030-496367 GCF_011630105.1 Anneissia japonica
AAATTTTTTCCAGGGTTATCCTTTCCCAGAGAATGAGGCCAATGCTATAGAGGTTGTAATGCAGTATGCCACAACTGAGCTTGGTTTCCACTTATCGGATATCATCTTGTACGCCTGGTCTATTGGTGGTTACTCAGCCTCAATAGCTGCAATGAATTATCCAAGAGTCCATGCCTTGGTAAGTCAGAAATTAATTGTGCAAATAGTCAAATTCCATTATTAAAAAATCTTTTATTATATGAATATTTAATTACATGAATGGGGCAATATTATTTTTTAAAAATATGAGTAAATTTGTTTTACCTGTCTTCAGAAAACTAAGAGAGACCAGAGGATAGAAGTACAATTTAAATTGTTTGATTTTTTTTTTGTCATTTTTATCTTCCGATTCTTGTAGATTCTAGATGCTACATTTGATGACCTTGTCCCACTTGCTACAGCAAAAATGCCAGAAATAGCAGGTAAGTTGATTAATTTATTCCAATGTAGAGACCAAAATGTTAAATAAATATTAACATTTTTGTTTCCTACTAATCATAAAATGTTAGATATTTATTTGCAAATTGATTGTTTGTTTCAGAGGGAATCATTGTTAGAACATTAAGAAAATACATGAACCTACAGGTGGCTGATAATGTATGCAGGTAATAAATTTACATAAATTTGAATATGTAAATAAGTGGAGGTAATTAAATATTGATATAAAAAATTGAACCAGTGTTCTTCAGAGTATCAATTCGGCTTGGACAGTTTTGAAATTAAAATTTAGATTTCTTTATTTACTTGGTGATATAGAAGACACTGAATTGTGAGAAGTTTACAATCATGAATATGTTAAATTAAATTTTTTTTAAATGTTTTTTAGTGTGTGAAAGAGTAGAAACAAGAATTAATATATGAAAGATATTATAAATTATAAACTTCACATCTTTTACATGCAAGATGGTAATGCAAGTCAATTTACAGACAGTGGCGTAGATAAAGGGAAGGGTGTGGGGGAATTGTTTTCGCCTGCCTCTCTTTGCCTTTCCATGATTGAAAAACTTGCTGTGTGAACATTTACAATCAATGAGTCATCAAGTCATAGCATATAACTTCTTTTCCCTTATTACCTCCCCACTCTCCCACTAAATTCCATCAGGCTTCCTGCCTCTATATATATGTTATTGACCACTACATTACTATGTAGTGATATATGATTTCATTTTTTTATATATTCTAGGTATCCAGGTCCAATTAGACTCATAAGGAGAACTCATGACGAGGTGATTACAACAAGGTAGGTGCCACTAAGTCGACACTGCCATGCATCCTACTAAGAAAAAAATTTCTTACTTTAGATTTAATTTACATAATATTTTTATGATCTTTTTGCTATAGTAATTCTGTTTTTTTTTTTTTTATACAGTTTAGTACCAAATGTAAAGTCTAACAGAGGAAATAATTTGCTTATAGCATTGCTAAAGTACAGGTAGGTTCTATTTATATAAAAATATTTACTATTGTATTTTGTTAACAGTGGAAATATTTAATTGATAGTAGTTCAGTCAATTTCATACTACTGTATTGTATATGTAATAAAAATGTACTAAAAATATCATTATTAGTAGTGGCATTAATACAGATTATCAGGATGTTTTAGCATTGTTTTAGTTCAGTGTATAGGATCGGTACTTTTAAAAAAAAAATTTTTTTTAATTTATTTTGTCTTTATACTGAAGTAATACTTTCCAAAGTGGTTCAATCTTAACAAAGAAAAGAAAACAATTGAAGAAACAAAATTAAAACAATTTCTTAAAATATTGATAATACAATAATTTACATTAGAGAATAATATGCATGGCAGAAATAATAAAATGATGTAAGTTATCTTATAAAGGATTTGAAATAGAAGTTTTAAAATTCAAAAATGTCATTGATTCTAAGTGTATTTTAATATCATCTGGGAGGTTATTCCGTAATTTAGTTGATCTGTAAACAAAATTCTTTTACCTTGCATATTATTCCATGGGTGTTCAATTAGAGTATTATTGCTTTGACGTCTTGTACAGTGCGAGTGCAAACAATCATTGAAAACAAGATGTTGAGATAAGTATAATGGAGCTTGGCCCTTTAAACATTTAAAAAGCATTGTAAGTAATTGTTCTACCCATTTATCAGTAAGTTTGCACCATCCTAAAGAACTTCAAATATCTACAACTGGAGTATTTATATCAGCGGAAAGTAAAGTTCTTCCAAGTCTATTTAAAAGTACTTGAAAAGAGAAAGTTTTACAATTTGACCAGACACAATTACAATAATCAAAAAGAGGCATAACTAAGGCATTTGCCAATATTTTAAGAGTATAATGTTTTAACACTGAAAGTGTTATTTCATTATAAAGACAGAATAAATAAAACATTTTTAAAAGTACTGATCCTATACACTGAACTAAAACAATGCTAAAACATCCTGATATAATCTGAATTAATACTACTACTAATAATAATATTTTTATTATCATTATATTGCATCCATTTTCCTGGAGAAATTTCTTAGAAAAGAACTAAAAATATGATCATTTTTATTTATAAAAGGAAAAATAGACACATTTTAACTTTCCCACCATATTGAAAAAAAGGTGAATATTTGTCTAGCACCATTTTTAAGGCTAAAAATCAATTGCTCGAATGCATGCTATTCTTTTCTGTTTTCAACCATATATACTGGTTTTGTACTTTTTTGTTGGCCTGGAAAGCACATAGAGACAAATGTTATATATACAAGTGCTCAAGTATTGACCATAGGAAACTACTTGTTTCAAAGGTACAACCGAAAATCTGTGTTCTAAGTGATTAAAGAAAGTCCACTTTTTTCATTTAGATATCCAAACCTTCTAGATGAAGAAAGTCTCCCTGTTTTAAATCGGTTTCTTAGTGCTGAATCGATAGTTGATAGACGTAAGTACATTTTTTATGTAGTAGTTAAAAACCTGGTCTTTATAGCATGACAGTATCAAAAAAGGTTTGATTTGAAAATGGGGGTGGTGAATAGATATATTATATATCCACAGAGCTTTACGCAATTTGCAAAATTAGAGAAAGAGCATATATCGATGGCTATGACTACACCATGAATTGGTTGTTCATTTACAATTATTTTTTTCACGTTTTAACAAAAGGTGTGGGGGTGGGGGGGGTGCTCTAGCATCGTCAAAAACTTCCTGGTTATGCCACAGTAGATATTTATTCATGATAGTATTCCAATTCTCCCAACACACAGTGCACAAGAGACCTCAAATGTGGGATTATAAAAGGGTTTTAAACAAAGATTTTTAAAACTGGGTAGGAAAGCATAAAACAGATAAACAAAATATTTACATTAACGTATGACATATGCTTGTGAGGGGACCAAGAAATGTGTAGTATCACTAAAAACGGTATTTAAACATGGAAATCGTAAAAAAGACTACAAAACTAAAGTTATTCAACTTGTACTTTATGGAGTTGACTGTGTTGGAGTTGAAGAGATTCTAACATCCAATTAAGTCAGATTATTGTTATTCTTAGACTTCTTCTAATCATAGCTCGATCCTCTAATTAATGACTACTGATTGATAGGCTTAATAATATATGTTTTATGATCACTTCCTTCAGTTAATGTGTTCACTGAGTATGAGGTGGAGGACTCAGCATGTACTAGGGATCTACAACGGTATGCTGTAGAACATTCAACAATGTACCCCATGATGATAGGTAAGAAATCTTAAGTTCAGTTTACCTACAATATATTATCAATAAAATATTTAACTGTTTTTAACATTTAGAAATTCAGTACAATGATGCTGTGACTTCTGCTGTTATTCTTCTACCTTTACTTTTGCCTACAATTATTTATCATAATATCATTTTTCCCCATTGGTTAAATTACTGTATGTGGAATGAAGCAAAAATTTGTAAGCGCCAAGACAGTTCCTGTCTTTACCTTATGATTCATATTTTCTGCATACTTCATTTTTTCAGGTGAAGACTTAAGAGAAGTCACTAAAATACAGCTGACACTCTTTCTGGTATGATTAAGTTTATGTCATTTTAGAGATTATTAATACAATGCTATTAATATATGAATATTCACAATTACTATTGGAAATTTTAAAATTTCAATCAAAATGTTGGATTGTTCAAAGGATCAAATACGTTAAAGACAAAGTAATATTAATTCAGTTTTTTTTCTGATTTATAGTTTTTCTACTATGAAAGTATTCAAATTGATTATTATCAGCTGATTAAAGGGAACATAAAAAGAATATACCATATTTACTTTTAATAAATGCCCGGGACATTTATTTTTGAGTTTTTGAGGGAGCGTTTATTTGAGGGGGGTTGGGGGAGTTTATTCAAGTGAGGCGTGATTGATATGTATATAAACACCCCTTAATTTCACTATGTGGAACTACACCACACATAACTACTGTTAAAATGTGTTATTGCATGATCATAAAGACTTATTGATCCCAACCAGGTTAGAGAATATGTAATTCTGTTTTAGTAGAACTTTAATAGAATGTGTTCAGAATGATGTTGCTTCCGTTAGATTTGTCTACAGTCTTTTGTGGGTGGGAGGTTTATTCAAGGAAAGCGCTTATTCCAAATGAGGCTCTAGAGCGGGGCGTTTATTCAAAGCGAAGCATTTATTTTATAGATATGGTATATACACTATTAGAATACGCATCTGTTAATTGGTAGGAAAGTGGGCCAAGAGACCAAACAATACAAAAACATCCAATCAGATACTCTGGCCATATATAATTTTTGAGGGGAGTGAAAGTGGAGATAACATAGATAAAGTAACTTAGAGGAAACAACTCAAAATTTAAATCCAAGTGGAACCATTCCACTACCCTCAGTGATAATACTTTACTATCATTAACACATTTACCACTCATCAAGCCTGTAGCCAGGGGGATTCGAGGGGTTCGAATGAAACCACCCCCCCCCCCCACTTTTCCAGAAATAACCTTTTAAATTATTATTTAAAAGTATCATTTGTGTGGAAGTTGTTGAAATTAACTCAAAATATTTGAAATTTGGCATTTTGTTGCCATTTCCGGACATCTGAGGTGTTATATCTTTAAAATTTGATGGGTGAATGAGGACTCAAAGTGCTTTTGTGAAAATTTAGAACCCCCTTTAAAAATCGTGCCTACGGGCTTGCTTGTTTTATAACCACTCTTATTTTCAGTAATGATTATAGTATGTGATATTGGTGCAAACACAATGTAACAAGTTTTTCTCTTTGACCTCTAGGCTGGAAAATACCTAGTCGACTATGAAGCAATGCACTGTAAAGATTTGCCAAGTAGTTACTTTGAAATGCCTTGGCAGCTTGAGTGAGCCTGGCGTCATGAGTCTAATTCAAGTACAGTCGCATAAAGAGGGCAGAATTTCTAAATGTAATCATGCCTAATCCTAGGTTTAATTTGTATATGATATTGTTTCCTCATAATATTATCATAAGAAGTTGATTGAATTTTATCATAAATTAATTTTAAACAGACAGTTCTTATGTTTCCTAAGATAGATATGCAATTTGAAGAAGCTAAAGTGTGTTCAGTGTATATTTAATTGTTGTTTAATGATTTGCACAATCAAATAAAGCTGGTTAAATTCTTGTGCTACAAATCAAATAGGTTAAATAGTAGTGTGTTTTGCAGTATGTTAAAGATAGTGAATTTAAAAACATCAGACATGCATTAATACTGTGAGAACGCAGCGTAATTTATTGGAACATAAAACATGAGACTGTAATATCATAGTCGCATCGATTTCATGCAATATTTGTCTACATTGTCTTTTAAAAGCAATTTAAGTTATTACACAAAATAATGGTTAAAATATACATATGCAACGTTCTCCTAATTTTTATACCTTTTAAACGAATCATGTACCTAAAAATTTTTTGTGAGCCTGGTTAAATAATATAATGATAACAAAATCAAATAAATATAGGCCTTAATACAGTAGAAACCTATTAAAGGAATACCTTCAATCAATCATTCAAATTTTATTTGTCCATTGGCTCGGGTATAATGAAAAATTAATAGATAGAGGTGGCTCCTAATTAGGCAGTTTCGTATACTGGAACTGGTACTTTTGAACGAAGTATTTAGGCTCACTTTGTGGCAAAAAAGTTGTCCCAAAGGAGGGGGTTCTATTTTAATATATTTTGTGAACATTTTCGCTAATTATAATTATTGTATACTGATTTTCATTTATTCATTTTTTTTTTCATTTTTTTTTTGTGCTTTGATTCTTGATTCCATCAAGAGCTTTGTAATATGTTCTTCTTCTGTGCTTGTTTCTTTCAATATTTATTTTTCCAATTCCATTTAATATGTTACTCTAGGCTGTTGCTTTATACTTAGTAGTGCTTGTTAGCATATTCTAATTTCTGTGCATAACCTACAAATTGAAATATTATCTGGGTTAAGATATGCTGGGCATCATTGTTATGGATTGGGGATGAGGATAATGAGTTTGGACTGATATATAACATAAGTTATTAGGATGCAATTACAAATATTTTCCATATTTAAGTGCAGTCTTTCATCTAAGCTGAATACGTAAGCAGGCATGATTATGTCTCTTAGAAATACTTCCATCATTTCTGGCACACACCAGAAACAGAAATTTCTAGGCCAGAAACACATAAAACTGGTATAAATTTTTACACAAACTAATCAAAAGGAAGAAATTACAAGATTAAAAAAATAATCTCTCCAACCCAATTGCATAAATCAGCGATCTGATATAAATATATAATCCATTTTTTCAACATTTTGGCTCAGAAATATATACTGTATGTGCCACAAGAACTGGCAGTATTTTGTTGTATAAAATGGACTCATAAGCTTCTTAATAATATCCATATGCTTTAAAGCAACATAAACACATATGCTATGGCTGGGGCACCTTGTTTTTGAAGTGTAATATTATGCCTTAAATTAGGGACATGAGGAGTAAAGGCCTGTTTACACTATGACGACAACGATAAAAAGCTAAGAAGCAATTGTTCGTAAAAGAAATAAAAGAAGTTTTCACGCTAGCACGATTCGACAACGATTTATTTTGTCTACGATAAAAAAAAATAATTTCACAAATCAAATGACGTCATAATCATGGGAAAACGATAGAATCGTTTTGAAAACTACGATTTTATCGTTTTCCCATGATTATGACGTCATTTGATTTGATTTGTGAACATATTTTTTATCGTATACATATAAATCGTTATCTAATCGATTTATTGTGAAAACTTCTCTTATTTCGTATATTTTCCATATGAACAATTGTTTTTTTAGCTTTTCATCGTTGATAGTTATCGTCAGAGTGTAAACAGGCCTTTAACGGCATGTATGGACTGGCTGGTACTGCCACTGAGTATTTATAGTGCACCTTTCTAAGTTCAGTGAAAAAAAAAACTTGTCTTTGGAGCTAAAGACCCTTGGTGCCAGCTTCACCCTTACCATGCTTTTTGTTGTAAAAAATACAGCATTTGTCTAACACAATTAAATTGTGTCACCTTTTATTTTGTGCGTGTAAAAAAATCATGGACATGCACTCATATCTATGATGCCGGTACTTAAGGGTTACACTCTATAAATATGGTTAAAAAAAATATGTATGCATGCAGAATATTTACAGATGTTGTACCTAATTCATTGAACGGCTTAAAGTAAATTCTCAGAAAAAAGCACATCTGATTTTGTCTTGTTTTTCTTTTATAGTGTCTTAAGGCTATTAATGTGACTACTCAAATACATAAATACTAGTTAACACCCGAATGTAGACGTTTTAATGTTGTATGAAGAAGGTTTATCCAGCCGAACGTAATTTTATGAGACAATATACAGAGTAGGACAACAGAAAGAACATAACTAAACCAAGGCCTATGACGTGTAATAAATTGAGAATGTGTAACTATAAAAATATACCTAAAGCAACATGCCTGTATACTGCATAGGGAAGATATAAAATGTAATGGATTTAGGGCGTACATAGTTTTATAGCGTTTTTTTTCCCCTCGTTTTATTTAAAAGCTACTGATAATATCCCCCCGCCATTAAATTCATTTGTTATTATATACTTTTTGTACACCATTTTCTGTTTTCAATCACTACTTTATTTTTTAGACATAATACAGAAATGAAATAGATTGTTCCAGTTATCACCTAATTTTAAAAGAAGTGAGAAATGAATAAAAAACAAATACGTCTTACAACCCTAAAGTTAATTCTGCCATAATGTTTGTGTTTACTTAAGTGCGTCATATTGAGAAAGGAATCGCGCACAGCAAGCAAGTGACCGTGATTTCAGTGTTATAATTGGACCCCCGTGTGAGTATATATTTTTCATTTCGTTCTAGACACACGCGTCTTTGACATTTATGTACAATCACGTATGAAGGCCTTCTGGCTCATTCACAAAAAAATATATATATCATCATGACACTACATTGCCAAAAGGAAAGATGATTATATCTTCTGTTAAATATTTATTAAGCGTATTTGAAAACATTACGTAAATAAATGTATTTGATAACATATACAGTTATTTTCTGATGCCATAAAATAAGATCAAATGTAAACTTAGTAAGATTTGTAAGCTCTGATAAAAATCCTGTTCTATATCCAAATAAACTCCATAGGACAAATATCAGCACTAAAAGATGAACAGAAATCAAAATCAAATGTTTTTATTTAGCAATGTTATGTTTGTTTTGTCTCCGCTAAATTACGACGGTAATATAATGCCATAATATAGATAGGCCATACTAAAAGCGACAAACACTTTATCATCACTTAACATAAATATAAATTTCAGACTTGCTGAATTCCAAATTTACTTTTATATTATATATATATATAAATGGATAAATAATAACATTTGGAAATTTGCTCTCTTGTGGCATAAATGAAACATAAAGGATTAAATGAGAATATAAATCATATACAAATAAAACTATACAATAAAATAACAATGACATAAAAAAATTTCCAGTGACGAGCAAAAGGCCAACAGGTGAACAATCGCACCTCTATAGCGGCCGATCCCAAATTGCACAGATAACAAGATACATAATCAAGTATATAAAATTGTAAAATGTAACACTAAAATTTGTAAAAAGGAACTCGATACATAAAAGAAATAGGCCCATAAAACAATCTCAAAAAGAAACGTTCATGAATTGAACATATGGTCAAAAAATTAAATTGGGCGAGGTAATGAATTATTAGCTTATTAGTTTAATTCAGGTAAAATAAGTGGGATTTATAACTGTGACCGCTATTCATAATTATCTTTAACCTGATAATGTTAGATTTATATAGCGTGTAATGCCAACAAGGCCTTTAAAAAACGCTTCACATTATTACAAGCCTAATGGAGGTTAATGCTGTGCGGTGTATTGAGGCTTACAAGCAACAAACGTGACTAAGTATCATGAAAACAAAATTGAAGTAGTGAAAATAGAAGAAGCCTTAATCTAATTTAATTTAAGAAAACAAGCCCAGCGACACAAGTATATGGCGAAATGTCGAGGCCCAATAAAACGCTTGAATTCATTTGGCGCGCGTCGTCGCCGTACTCAAAATTTTTGTCTTGTTTTCATTCGTGTTCAAAACCACTCCTTCCCTACGTGGCACCACGGAGGCCGTAGAAAGTGACACCATTTTCCCACGATTTAATGAATACTTGCATCCAATTGATAGCCGCCCCCAGGTGTCTCAATCAAGATTGTGACGTTTCAATTTAGAGTTAAATCACAGACTATTACTGTCTGATCGTCGTTATAAAGCCGGTAAATTAGAAAGCAGTGATTTTCAATGATTTCCAACCTCGCGTTCTACTGGTTCTTTAATTGGCCTGTGGACAAATTCGTAGGCCCCTCATCAATCGACTTAGTTGCTTCGCCCTGATGTGCTTATTACTATTACCGTATTATTGTAAACACATTTATATAGTCGAGGCAGACTACACGGTAAGATAAACAGATAGTGATGAGACAGCCTGTCTTGTGAAAATCACATTGATGATATTTGCATGATTACAAACGATATATTTCGTTTCCACATACCTATAAAAGAATGCAAGAATCAAGAGAATATTATCTAATAACAATTGAAAATTGTCAATGTTGGGAAATTCCTAAAAACAAAAGAATAAAATAATAAAATTGGACATTACACAACATGCAATTGATGACAGTTCTAAGATATTTAACATTTAATAAGTAAGTAAAGCAGACATCATTTAGGCTATCATGTGGGCATAATAATGATTATAACCGACAAAGAACAAACAGCGTGGATGCTGGTTGACCCTGTATATTGCATTTCAAAGAGTTACCTGTTCAGAATCGTTATATAAACATGTTTAAAGGAAATGTACGGTAGGAGCATGGACCTGGACCTTATTAATAGGTCCATGGTAGGAGCTATAACTCGCAGCGTAACTGTGCCGAATTGCGTATGTGCGTGGTCCGCAGGGCGTATCTAGAAATCTTGAAATGGGGGGGGGGGGCTGATGGGGGGCTCGATGATCAGTTGAGGGTCGCTAATTCGCAAAATAAAGTGGTTTTAGGTGATTTTTAACTCCTTGACTAACTATTTGAAACCAGTGTCAGTATAATATTAGATAAGCATGTGGTTAACATAAGCAAGAATTAGTCCACCCGCGCCCTCCTTTAGATACGCCACTGGTGGTCCGTGACTACCTAGCCGCCGTAAAGAGGTCCTTGCTTGTCCACAACGACAGGGGAAGAAATTAACCATAGCATGGGTTCTTTAAAAGTGCACACGAACAAGATGTGTACACTATCATGTTAAGTACGTCCTTATCCGAAAAGGCTTGGTTCCACATTGGTTACACCGACCTTACCCTGCGAGCGGCTGCGGCTCCGCCGTGCAACGGTGTTTTCAGGCTGTAACTAGCGGCGCCCCTTCCTCATTTCGTTAATGTATATATATTGTATATAGATGTATATGCATAGGTCATTTGTATATATTTACATACATAATCTGATAATGCTTACGGTACCGCAATCATCTCTATTTTGCCGATTTTAACACTCATTAACAATCAACTGATTATATATTTTATTCGGTTCTGATTGGTTAATACCAATTTGTATGTTACTGTATAGGCTATGTATATGTTAGAGTTACTCACTTTCGCATTGATAATAGAATATGGAACTATCAAGCATAGTTTTTCAACGAAAAGTTCCTTTTTCAGTACTGTCGCAAAATAAAGTGTATCAGGTATGATTCAAACCTACAGCCTCTCATTATCAAGGCAAACTTCATATAGGTAGATCATTTCTGATACAAGAAATTTTTTATGAAAATATCCTTTTAAATTATGTTTGCATTTAACCGGCAGGGAAAATGTGCAAAATTAAGAATGCTGCCCTCATAAAAACTGCTCCACTTTAATGAAGACAGCATGCCTCCCTCCACACGAGACAAATTATGTAAACGAATTAAGACTAAAATTACTAAGTTTACTAAAAATAGGAATATATAAATTTTTATTGATCTGTGATTAATTTAGAAGATTTTTGGCTCTGAGATTGTATTAGCAATATAAATGATTTCGAAAATTTGTCAGACAGAATGTGTTTTTTTTTTCGATATAATAAAGTCAGTTATATAAAAGGAACACATTATCAGGAATCACCCAAATGATTACCACTTCCTTCGAATCTCACTGACCTCGAGTCCTCAAGATACAAACACAATAGGTTAGGAAAGAAATGATGATTGGATTTGAACCAAACACCGCCGATGAACTGAATCGGGCGCTATGAGTACCTACCTTCCGGTTAATTCGTAGGCCAAGTCGCATAGACCTACACGCAAAACAAAATCAAAGCGATAACTCAAAAGTCACAAAGAACATTATAAATAACCGTATTAACGATAGTGATGTAAAAAAATACATATGTGAATCAAAAGAGACAGCGACTATAATTTCGGACTTTTAACGTGAAATTTAATGTTTCGGTGACTCGATTTGCACCTTCGTTTAAGCACTGATAGATGAGGTGTCACAAAATGGTTGCTTGGCAACTAACTCATAAGTAGAGAAATAGCTTGTAAAAAATCATTACGATTTTTCATTTTTTCCTGTATATTTATCGAAGTCGACTCACTCACGCGGGACTGACTTCGATATGACTGACTGAATGGCCTGCCGTCTGGAGTCAGATTATTTACCGCATCACCTGAGTTTCGAATGACCAGTAGCAACAAAGCGTCAATTCCAATAAAACGTCAATTCTATAAACGCTCATATCGCCACGATCGTATCATTCGGATGTTAACGGTGTTCGAAGGGGAAATCACGGACGGGGTGTGTTCTCGGATCGTGTGTTAACGCGTGGACACGCGTGATTGATTATATTTTTAATAGAAGATATCGAGTGACAGTTTTGGGCCGGCAATCCCTTATCAATTAACAGGTTTATCGACAGTGGAATCATTACGTTACCCTGTAAATGACAATTATGTTTAGTGACCCACATACGTGTTTAGTGGCTAGTCATAATAATAGTCTGACGTGGCCCTTTTGTCACACAACGCGGGCTTGGTTAGTGCGTCTGTAGAACACGCTTCATCATCAGCAGAAAGATAGCGGCGCAATCATATCAATATCTCGAAGCACCGAGTAATGTGTATACTTATTTTTCCTTACGGTGTTCGGAATTGACGTTTAATAGTGTTTTATGAAACAATTGATCCTGAGTATAAATTTACGAGACAGTTATACCACGTAAGTTGATGAATTTTATGTTTATAAATCATACTGTAGCTTCTCGCCGAGTATATTATTTGATTACGATTTAGTGGGGATTTGGATGCTTACAAGATTTCAAAGATTATTTGAATTTTCATTGCTATGCGTTGCGTTGCTATATATATAATATATATATATATATATATATATATATAGGCCTATATATACATTTATTATTATTATTATTATCAGTGTTTAAGCTGTCATTCGCCAAATAGCCAAATCCTATAAGAGCTGAATTTTGCTAAATATTTTCGTTCAAAATTAGCCAAAAAGCTAATGGAATTGAAGCTATTATTGCTTATATTCTTTTGATTTGCCCAATTAAAATTTCTGTTTGGCTAATTATTTTCATACCAAAAGTCGCGTGCAGGATTCGTCGGCCGACACAATGCAAGAGACAAGTGATATGTGTAGGGGCCTTTATGGTTATTTGTGTCAGCCATTCGCGTATATGCACGCAAAAACTCAGATTGTGGGATTTATGTGTATCTTAAGCCGGGCACTCACTGCACGCGACGGTCGTCGGTCGACGCGTTTCTATGGAGAATGCAACGGCACGACGCGCGCACAACGGATCGGACGATCTGTTCAGAAATGCCTCCGACAATCAGCAGACGGTGTAGCGTCGTCTAGCGCTCATAGGGAGCGAAGTACGGCTAGTGTTTGCCCGGTTTATTAAAATAATCCTATTTCGTCCTCGCTCTCTGTTAGCGCTTGTTCGAAACAACGCCAATCCGTTGACCATCGGCGGCAGTTTGTGCGGATTCTCATTAAAAACGAATCGTTTTCACGGCGTGCCGTTGTAGCGAGGTCTTATGAGTTATTTTTTGCGAAGACCGTATTCATTTTTTTATTTAAGTTTTTCACGGCAGGCAGAGGCACTCTAAAATCAGAGTAGGGCTAACTAAAATCCTTCACTCAACAAGACAGAAACTACTGATTTTTGTTAGTCAATCCCCGATCTTTAACATCTCCCACCAACCCATTTCCAAATAACATAGGCAATTACACATGACACAAAACCGGCTGTCAGATATGAACACTTTTCATCACCGATAAACCCATCAAACTTACCTCACCGAATATGAATGCACTAAATATTCACTAGTACACAGTATACAGACTATATACAGTATATACATATATATGCAGTATATGCCTACAGTATAAAGTGTAGTATACAGGGGAAACCAGCAGTGCATTCCACAATGGAATAATAACAGAAAACCTGTTTTTTGGGACTATTTCTTGTAACCGAACATTTCAATCTCCCCGACCATTTCCTTTTTAAGATCTTTAATAGCACTCTTAAGTCGGGCACACACTGCGCCAACGGTGGTCGGCCGACGCGACACCATGAACGCATCGCGAGAAGGAGTGCGAAACGGATCGTTTTTTAATGACAATCTCTCAGTCTGCCAGCGAAAACCAGCAGGCGATGTGGCGTCTTTAGGAGGAGCTCACTGAGAGCGGGGGTGGATTCGTCGTAGATGACGCAGTTGTGCCCAAACTAGGCCTAGAATTCTCAAACTTAAAGAGTTCCTTATATTATACATGTACATTTTTTAAGCCGACCCTAAAGTGTCTAAATGTTAGGTCGGTGGGTTTTGTTTTGTTTTGTTTTGTTTTTTTTGTTTTTTGTTTTTTGTTTAGATTAGTATTGTATCACACCTAATAAAACTATACAGTGCTCAGCATGTTTTTCAACAAGCATGAATACGGGCTAATAAAAAACTGTAACGTAGTTACGCGTGATCACGCGGGACTGTGACTTTAATGCATAAACGACCAATCAAATTACCAAATGAACTTATATGAATCGAGTATTGTCCTTAAAAAATGAAAAAGACCTTTTGAACATGGTGACCATATAAACAGCAAACTTTAATAGAGTAAATTATACAATACTTGATCGTCACGCGTTCAAATACGAGATATTCGACACCGAGATGGCTTGCATGATCTATTTGCAGCCAGTGAAAACGTGGTTGGTGATCATTTTTTAGCATGTTCTAATTTACGTCCGTTTGCTATAAAATGATTAGCGAGCGGGACGCACTTTCGTTTGTAGGTGGGACTCGTTCTGCAGATCGAGGCGTATACACAATCTAGTTTATTAGTTTGCCAGCAGCCGTCCGTGGGAATAGGGTATGTTTGTAATCAATCTGTCTTTGGATTTAGGAGTCTTCGTTACGGTAAGAAGAATTATGAATATTATTTTAGCATTAACCAAAATATTATTTGTATCATGTTGTGGAATCCTGAGTTTGCACCTGTAGGCTTGTACTACGGTATAACAAATGCAACCGGCGGACATAATAGAGTAGTAAGATCAGGATATAGCCTACTCTACGGTGATTTTGATTTGTTGCTATAAAACAAAATTAATATATAGGGCCTATACAAGTAAGTGATATTAAACTATTGGTTATATAACAGAACATAGACCTATAATATTATGTTTATGTACTCTTAAACGCCGGCCCCATTTTTAAACATAATCTAAAATAGGCCTATCTACTAAGTTTTATTCTATAATGGAGGTGTCACTTTGTACTTAATTATAGCTAGGCCTATTATATTTTATAATATATACATATGAATATATGATTGTAAATATATAGGAATATATATAAAAATATATAGGAATATATAAACATTTTATAATAATTAGAATTGAGACTATTGTTATAGTTCTTGTTGTTATTGTTTTATCTTAATGTAAATTAGTGGCAGCTTACTCTTCTAATGGACCTTTCCGGAGTGTCAATCTACTGACTAATCAGAACAGCGCTAGGAATACGCGCGCGTCTCACTAACACACGTGTCCCACAAATGTACGTGTTCGCGTATGTTTTAACACTAGCCTGGTTCTCACGAGAGCCCTAGTATCCGGATCGGGAGCTAACCGTTAGCAGTAGCCGTGTGAGAACTTAGCCATAGCCATGTTCTCACACGGCAGCTAACGGTTAGCAGGATCCGGATCCTGCTAACCGTTAGCTGCCGTGCGTCCATACGAGAAAATCCCAATCCGGATACCAAGAATATGATGATCGAATCACTGGCCAATAAGAAACTGGAAATTGTACACGTACGTGATGATAGAAACGCCCTCAACTTGCTAACCGATGGCGCTTGCTAACCGTTAGCGGTATCCGGATACTGCTAACGGTTAGCACTAACCGATCGGGCGTTCTCACGCAGGTGCTAATGGTTAGCGCTAACGGTTAACTCCCGATCCGGATACTAGGGCTCTCGTGAGAACCAGGCTTATGTTCTCACACGGCTGCTAACGGTTAGCAGGATCCGGATCCTGCTAACCGTTAGCAGCCGTGTGAGAACATAGCCAAGGTCGCCTTGTGGGACCTTAGCAACAACATCCAAGGGGCGGGGCTTAGCGGAAATGTCTATTGTTGCTTGATTGTGTATTGTTCTGTTTTTGCTTTTTGTATTCATCTTGGTCAAATAAATAAATGAAATGAAATTAAACTAATACAGTAAATAAATAATAACACTAAATCTATTAGGTGATATGATGTTATTATTTATCTATTTGCATATATTGTGTTTACCGTGTTGGGCAGCAAACCTAATTTGAATATTATATAGGCCTATGTATCTTTCTTATACACTGTGTTTTGTTTGTCGCAATTTTATCGCCAACTGGCAATATTGTTTTGGAAATGTGTTAATGATGTAATATGTCATTTTTTAGATTTTTTTTATTGTGCTTTTGTTTTTGTTTTTTATTGGTTTCAATGTACAGCGCTTTGATCATTTTTGTAAAGGCTATAGGGATATATGATGTATTTATCATATTCCAACAATGTATTGTTTCCCACAGCAATATTTTTTTATAAATAAATAAATAAAAATATATGCCTACATTATATATATCCCCATATGTATTTTCCATACCTTTAACCCACTATATATATACTGTCTCTTATACACATCTAGATGTGTATAAGAGAATATAGGGGCCTATATAAATTTGATGGGTTCCGTATTTATTACATAGGGTATTTCTAGGTAATTCATATTTGGCAATATGTTGACTGTGATGGTATGTTTATGGCAAGACAGATTTACAATTATTTAGCCTGACAAAACAAACATACCCTGTGCAATATAGACAGTGTTCATGTTCGATGCCTGCAAGACCCCAATAAGACACGAAGGTTTAACACAATAAACGCACCTTACATTAGCTAATGGACACCATAAGAAATAACACGATATGTTAATCAACATATTAGATATATAACATGCTATAAATGAACGATTCTCATTCAATATGCGTGTATATGCCACGACCCTATAATAACATAATATGCCTGTCATATGCTTCATTAATACTTAACAGATAGACCTCTTCAGACAGACACCGCAACCGGCGGACATATAGACGTACAGCGATGTTTATTATAGTTAGATATGGGCACAGACGTACTACTGCTGGACGGACGGCGGGGACTGATAAAAGGATAGATTTGTGTGACATTTTATTTGCTTATTTTGATATTATTAATATTTGATAACAGTAAATCGTCAGGACAGAGAAAAGTCACTCGATAAGGTTGAAACTTAGCATTATCCACTTGGCACGTTATTTTATATAGTCTATAATAAAATTTTAATAAAATACAGTGTATTACCAATATTATAATGTGTGAGTATTACTATTTGGTGACATTCAATCATTTGGAAATGTAGAGGAAAGCTACGCGGTAGTAAAGTATGGATAGCATTATCCAGTTGGCACGTTATTTTATAATAAGATCTAAATGGAATATATTACCAATAATATGATTTTATATGAGTGTCAGCAGTCATGGCAAAATTACGGCACTATTCATAATGTAATGTTAAGGGAAACTTTGTTAAAGAGGCTAGTAAAGGATCGTTTGCGAGAAGCTATTTCAATAAGTGTCCGGTGATTGAAAGAGAATGTACAGTTTATCAAAATACGTTTTTCATCACACCTACGTATCTATTTATTTACATATCCATCAATTAAGAGAATTCTTTCCTCCTTGGCCTTAGTTATAAACTTGTTAGTCGATATGTAAGAAAAGCTTATCGACAGTGAAAGTTCATCTTTACGTTTGGGACCTGCCACCAAGGGCGTCGATCCGTGGTTGAAAGTGTGGGGACGAAATGAAAAAAAGCCTTTGGCCGTAGTCTTGGTTGGGGGCCAGGTGGCGAAGCCCCCGAAAGCTCTGGCGCCTATAGCCCTTTTAATTGATTTTAAGCAATGCAATTAACATTAATTTCCACGAAATTTCAAAATATCCAGTGGCGGATCCAGTAATTTGAAATAGAGCTGGACCCAGAGAGGGACTTTTACAGATGGAGAGTGTAGCTGGACTACCACCTCAGCCCCACTATGGTTGGGGCTGAGGTAAGAAAATTTATGATTATGGCACCTCTAGTTGGTCGGAAATGGCAGTCTCAGACTGAATTTGAATATAATTTTCATTTTTCTCCACTTTTAAATTTCGGGGGAAAAAAATAATTAGGGATGGTGGGCCGGCTGGGCCCCTTAAATCTGCCACTAAGATACTCATCATATAAAGTTTTTAAAATTATCCTTTTAGTCATAATATTATGCCCGCATATTTCGTGCCAACTAACATTCATAAAAATAATGATTTATTATCTACTGATTAGCTTGTAACGTATTCAAAATTCGAACCATGAAAAACAAATAAGATAAACTTAAAACAGTCATTAATTTAGTCTTTTTGCACTTACAGTACTTTTAAAATCAATCAAGAGGTTTTTGCTTTTCTCCTCTTTTTGAATTTCCCTTTTGTGTAAGTAATATTGCGACTACACTATTGTAAGTGGAAATAATACCGTCTAATTTACTATCGAACAGGACTAGGGAAATAGGGAGCACACAAAACATTAGTAAGCATTTTGATTTCACAAACATAAAGGTGATTTACTTAATTTATCATTATCAGTGGCGGCTCCAGGAAAGCAAATTAGAGAGGGTACAGGGAGGGCCTTGCACAATTTGGGAAAGTAGATCACCTTAGCCCCACCATGGTTGGGGCTGAGGAAAGAAAATTTATGATTACGGCACCTCTAGATTGCCGGAAATAGCACTCTGAGACCTAAATTCTGATTATAATTTTCCTTTCTTTTTTCCATTTTTAAACATAATTTTGAAAAATTTAGGGTCGGCTCGGCCCCACTTGAATCCGCCACTGATTATTATGACGTCATTGCGAGATTGCGTCAACGTAACACTGGAGTTTGTAAACTTTTGGTATCATTTAATCGAAATAGATAGACATATCCGTGTCAAAGGCTGTATAATTATTGTTTAATAATGGCTATATAATTTTTTTGAAATTAAGAAAAACAGTAATCCTATGTATGTAGATAATATTAAACACTATACGTACGGGTCATAATAATATACAAAAGGAATAAATAGTTTATAGTAGAAATTGTGCACTTTTGAGTTATAAGTATACACGCTTCCAATTTTAACAACGTTCAGTACATTGTTTTCACAATAAATTTAGCCTCTGATAACCGTTGTACCCATAAAATCGATCTAGTGGTGTCTGAGATGGTTACGAAATGTATAAACAATTGCGTTTTTACTCGGTTTTTGTCCGGAAAATACGTACCGCACTTAGAAAAGTGAACACACAAAATTCATGAGTCATGCGTAATTTCCATTCGCTTTTAAAAGTGGGGTTTTAATTATAGAAGATTGGTGAAAAGTGGGAGGGGGGTGATAATCAATATGATGTCCCCCCCCCCTACTTTGAAAAGTGGGGGGACGAGTCCCCCACCGATCGACGCCCATGCCTGCCACACTCTCGATCAAAGCGTGTTTTTGTATTATTTCTGTAAATTTGTTTTGGCAAAACAATTACGTGGTATGGGCTTGTACGTTAACATAACTGACCCTGTTAATTCTATGGCGAAACTAATACTTATTTTATTACTGGATTGTGTTAACTTGAACATTATTACGCTGTTTTAATAAATACGTTGGACATTAGGAATGTAAAATGGAATATCCACAAAATAATAAATCTACTGAAAAGAAGGCGATTGTCAGTCGATTTAAAGTCAGTCGATTTAAAGCTCTCGCAAAGATAGGAAATTTCAGTAATTGACCGACTGACCAACTGACCGAACGACATATCGATTCACTGACTGACAATGACTGACTATGATTGATTGATTGATTGATTGACTGACTGACCGACCGATTGACTAAATGATTGACTGACTGACTGTGCCAGCCAGTTTAATGACGGAAAGATAGAGTTTAGACATTTGTTTACTAAAAATGTTGATTGACTGTCTAAATGGCAGATTGATTGATTGATTGATTGTTTGAATTGCTTGATTTTTCGATCAGTTTAATCGATCGTAGTGAGTTGGGCTAGTATACACGGTTCCATATTTTAACGTCACTGCCCAATGGTATTTAAGAGTATTATGATTACGAAAGGGTTAGGTCACAGTAACGCATATAAAGTGTGATGTTGATAATGAAGTTATGGAGGCTGAGAATACCGTTTGAATATTAAATCATTATATGCTGTATCATCCATTAGATGGCCCGCCAGCTGATGTATTCGTTACGAGTTTTATCATGTTGTAAAAGTTAGGTCGTAAAAGGTGTCACCATGAGAGACGCATATTATATGGGAATAAAAGCCAGCTCTAATATGTATCTCTCAACCCATCGTTACAATGTTCCGCAATATGATGATGTTCTGTGTTTATAAGATTGAAGAGAAAACCTTCAACAGCGATGACTTGACATGGGGAGAGATGAACATGCTTAATAACATACAGTCCCAACAATAATTGGCACCCTGTAACATTAATGGCCTATGCTTTCGCTCACTCGGTACGGTATGTGTACGTCGCGATTAGTTTCGATAAATATGACCACTAAAATAGATAGGTTGCATGGTTTTGATAGCAGTTTCATATTATTTTTCACTAAACATAAAGATATTTAGAAACCACTAAAATGAGATGAAGCAGCAGTAGTGTTAATTGGTACGGGGGAAATATCTTGTATTTTCTCTCTATCATTCATCGTTTTAGTTTGCACTAAATGCAAATTAACATGATTTGCAATAGGTAGGCCTACAATAGGCCTATACCGTAACACTGCAGCAGCAGCATGCAGCAGTAGTAGTAGAGTAGTAGTAGTGGTAGTAGTAATAATAATGAATAAAAAGCATGATAAGACATCAATAATCATTCTTTCGATGGTCTCCCACTTGGCAACGATTGTAAGGCACCAACATTTGTATTAGAGATTATAATATAATTCCAGTTACTTTACATAGGCCGACATAACATATAAATAGACAAGGACAGTACACCTGGAAACATGAATTATTGCAGGGTTAATATTAGTACAGAAATCCTGAATGTGAAAACAACTAGGGCAGAGTTATTTAAACAGAGAGTACATCTAACTGACGTGCGTGGAATCCATAAGATCACTACAGCGTCGCACGGCACCTCATACAATCGCTCATAGCGTTTCTGCAATCGCTACACTTTGCGTATCTAGGGTGTGCACGTCCCCCTTCACTCTCCCCTCCCCTTTCCCCACTCTTCCCCTGTCTACTACGCACCCGGGAATGCTTCCGGTTAGTTTTCAACCTTCCCCAGCGTTTTCGTTCACACTGAGTTCCCCGACGTCTGTCGGAAACGGAGTGAACCGATTTCATGGAAATAAGGCATTATCAGTACATTACAAGACGTGTAATTCCAATAAATATTTAGAATATTAAATAGTTAGGTTCTATTGTTAATGTATCATACTATATTATTGTAATGTTAAACACTTTCAATATAATCACATCCGACTAGAGCATCCGTTAATTAATATATGACAAGTTACCATCTACGAATTTCTAAAAATATTTTTCAGTTTCACGTTTCTTTCATATAGCGAATAATAGAAATAAAATTAAACCAATGAAACTTCTCATTTAAATAACTTCGAATGATACAGTACAGCGATCCAATTAGTTCAGTTCGATATACTTACAGATATTTGAGACATACTTGATTCCTAAATTTAAAGTCCTATTCGAAGAATATAATAAACAGCTATATTCGCGACGAGGAACACAACATTTTTCTAGCTCTATTTTTAACTAAAAGCTAAAAACTTACTTGAATAGGTGAGCAAAAAAATATTAGATTTTATTTTAAAGAGTTTAGCTCAAAGTTACGTACGGTAGCGTATATTTTTATGTTTTATGGTCAATAATTAATTGTTGGGTCTGTTGAATCTTGCAGACTAGAAAGAAAACAGAACGCATGCATTTTTGCTAATCTTTATGGAAAATCCATTAAATAGAAACAAAAATGTAGTCATGGTGTACAAGTTCAAAGCAAAAGTAAATTATTATTATCATTATTTTCTGGCGTATATGAATATTTGTGACAGTGTAGCAGGTGCTACGATGTATGCGACGTGATACGTAAACGATACGGCCCTAGAGAAAAACAGAGTTTCACAATAAAATGGTATCCTGCTGAATTAATACATACATATATACATATAATGTATATACATATATATATATATAATATATATATATATGTGTGTGTGTGTGTGTGTGTGTGTAAAGATCTATATTTATAAGAATAGGCCTATATATATTATATATAATATATATATATATATTATATAAAATTTTAACCCTTATGATACCCCATTTCTACGTTTGCCTATGTACATCCTGCAAAGGACCTATTGGTCACTATTACCAAAGACTGTTAAGATTAAGAGTATTTTTACATTATATATGTATATATATATATATATATATATATATATATTATTATCATAGCCATCGCCTCTTTAATAACAGAATACATTGTAGTCCATATAATTTACTGTATTCATATATATATTTATATAGCGCGTCAAAACGAGCGCGTATTGGTTGTCAAGCAATTTTGTATTCTTTACCACACAAAAAGTCCTTAACGACAATAGCGCGTATTTTGACGCGCTTTTTTGATTTCACGAACACACACAATTGAATTTAATTGTGTTAGTTCGTGATGTGAGCGACGATATGGGCTATAATGTATACTGTTATTATATAGGCGATGGCTATGATAATAAAAAAAAAAGTTTCAAGGAACATAATTTTATTATTTATCTATTATTTTTATTTATTTATTTATTTAAAACCATGTTTTGAGTGGGCGACCCTTACAGAATAAATCTGATGTTCAGGGGCCCACTTAAATACAAATATATAAAAAATATATAAAAAAAATAGCCGATCTATCAATTAATCATAAAATTTAAAACAACAAATATTAAAATTCTAAAAATATAAAATATAAAATAAGAAAAAGAAAGCAAAAGAAAGAAAACAGACAAAACAGACAATGTACAAACAAACACACCCCCGCACACCCCCCCCCCCCACACACAAACACCTGAACCCAAACAGGGGAAAAACCTAAGAAAAAGGGGAAAATAAATCCTTGTTTAAAATTTGTTGCTTGATGTGATTTTTAAAGGTGTTGTAAGCAGATATGGTGGTGATGGTAAGTGGGAGGGTATTCCAGAATGAAGGAGCTTGGTAACTAAAGGATGATTTGAATGAGTTTGTGACGGGGAATATTAAAATTACCAGCGGCAACGGATCTGGTGCGCATGTGCCTTTGCTGTCTGATATCCAGTCGTAGGGCCAGATAGTCTGGAGCCAGTCCCCTCAAAGATTTAAAGGTAAGACATGCTAGTTGGTAAAGGTACCGTTGGTTAACATTCATGACCTTTATTGGTTCAAATAATGAAGCGGATGGTGTACGAGGTGGTACATTATGTATGATTCGGACTGCACGATTTTGAAGTTTCTGTATTTTGGCAAGAATATCTTTGGTGCGTGGACCCCAAACAGAAATGCAATAATCAATATGAGGTAAAATTAAAGTATTATAAATTAGAAGTGCAGTGTTTTTATCAATGAATTTACGTGCTGGAGAAAGTGCCAATGTTTTATAAGCAATGGAGGAGGATAAATTACGAGAATGGGGTTTCCAAGTTAGGTTGATGTCAGTAGGGAGTCCGAGGTGTTTGTGGATATTGACCAGTTCTAGGAAGGTGTTGTCAATAGAAACACTGGTGTGTTTATCACGGGTACGTTGAGTACCAATGAGCATAGTCACAGATTTATCAGTGTTGGTAATTATTTTGTTTGAATGGAGCCAGTGGGTTATTGTGTTAAGGTCTTGAGACAGTTTAGTATTGATATTATTAATATTGGAATCCGAGATATGAAGAATAGTTGTCGTCAGCGTACATTTCAGTGATAGAATAGTTAGTAAAGGTGGGAAGATCGTTAATAAATAAATTAAATAACAAAGAACACACACACACACACACACACACACACACATATATATATATATATATATATATATATGGTTCTTCTGTGACCATTGCTGCTATATGCATCATACGTGCCCTCCGTTAATTGATACCAGGTCTAATAGCAAAGCAAATTGTCACATTATAATCGTGCATTTCACCTGCAGATTACAGTACTTTAAAGTGGTTCTGTATCATTACTTCCCATCAATAATAATAATGGCAATAATTCTCATGGGCCAGTAACGATAAAAATGTGCGCGATAATTGTTGTTTCCTATTCAATCTGAAAAACAAACTCAGTCCAGGATTTGAACTAAGGACCTTGTGATTGAAAGGCAAACATCTTAGCTACTAATAAAACGTAAATTAAATTTTAGTTTCTTGTGGCTAAAAAGCGCATTCAGACGGTTTTTACAGTGGAAGCGCTATAAAAAATACATGACATTGACCATTGACAGAAAAATTAAGACTTAGGCACCAACTGTGGCTCCAACAATGGGTATTGATATTTAATGTGGCGATGAAAATTTCAATATTTTGGGGCGCCTTTCTAAATTCCTCTCTGATGACGTCGATTAACGCGCACGTCTAAAATGAGGCTGCGCACTGCATCACAACCAATCGCAAAAGAGCTATCCCATGATGTTTATGATTATGGGCTTACAAAAAAAAAAAAAACATAACACATAAAATACCAGTCAAGCCGGATTTAACATTGGTTATAAATTTGTATTTCCTAATATATGTTTATGTGCCAGTCCTGTGCATATTTCTAAAGTATAACATAAAACAAGTCATCATTATAACATACTAACTTCGTGTTGACATCTGAATTAACAAAATTGACGAGATTGTGATCGTGATGACGTTTAGTATCCATCCCAGGTCCCGAAGGAAAATAGAGTTGAAATGTCAACAGCACTATATACGTCTATCAACACACTTTCAGTTAGGAGCGATTTTGCTAATGAAATTCCGCGAGAAGTTAAATTATACTATTCTTTTTTATTTATTGGCTTCGGAAACTGCAGGGCATCAAATATATGCGGCATGAAATATGATACCGTATCAGAAGACTGGATATATAT
>NW_022684833.1:496716-498484 GCF_011630105.1 Anneissia japonica
CACTAATAATAGGTGGATTTATAAAGCGCAATATAAATAGTACCAGAGTAAATTACAAAAAAGAAAAATGAGCAAACGTTTTCAGTCTACCGACCAAATTATTGTGGACTATATCCAATGTTCAACAGAAATAATTCTTACCAGTACTGTACACCATTACTGACGTCTATGTGTCATTGGCAGAAGACGGCTAATGTAAACAACAAAATATATAATGTAAATCAAGTACAGATTTATGTATCTGTGTTAGGATAATGTTTATTATACCGGTGCTTTCGACCATAGAATATACCGGTAGATGCTCATTGAAATATTGCGAGTACAGAGAATCTTTACTGTACAAGAGTATGTCAAAGGTCAAAGGAAGCAAATACGCAACAAATCAGGGTTTTTCCCTTTAGGTCGTGTGGCAGGACCTGTCGCAGAGAGCTTCCCCAGAGCTTGGAGGAGGGTTTCTAAGATTTCCTAAGCCCCGCCCACTTATCCCCAATATCGTGGATAAATCTTGGCGCAACACTGTAAATGGCCAGCTAAAGTTATGTTGTTCTTTCAGTCGATTACGATTGACTTGAGATGAGTTAGATTGTAGTTATATCATTGTTATTTTTAATAAATCATGCAATCGATAGGAACCTTTTAAAATGTTTTATATAAATTGTTTTTCCTTTGATAGTGTCTTAAAACCTTTAAACTCTAGTGATTTCCTATATAAATCTATTTTACACAATGTTTTAAATGAAGATTTTAACTTTGCTTTTTTAAACCTTATTACTTCTTGAATTTTCAACTTTGTAATATTGAACTTGATCCTTATAATTTACAATATTGTATTTTTTGTGTTTTACGACCTTTTGTATTTTCTGTGTGTTGATATTTAATTTAAATTTTTTTTACAATTTTACGTAGTGTATCAAATGACAAATTTTCGATTGTATGTTTTATATAATTTTGACAAATATAAGTTTTTGAATTTTTGAATTTGAATTTGACATCACTCTTAGAAAACGTTTGGAAGACCAAGTGTGTAATGATTGGTAGAGTGCAAATATACAACCAATCCATATCTACTTTTGTTTCCTTTTGGTTTCTCAGAAGTAATTCATATCACATTTTACACAAATTATAGCATGGATCACATTACTAAAAATTGAGGTAAATACTTCGCGAATGGCATCTGCCCGTCGCATTGTCTTATAACTACATTATCGTGATGTGGTGATTGCAATTTATATTGTAGGAACTGATCTTTCAAAACCACTAATGCTCTCCTACAAACGCGACAAACATTTGTATAGTCTATTTGTATACAGACTGCAATGGAGCATCCACCAACGTAGACTCATGGAACTCAAACTCATTATCAGACACAAAACACACGTATCTGGTTTAAACAAGGATCTTGGTATCCTTAGTGGGTTCTCGTTTTTTAAGGCATAACTTTTCATTTCGATTCGTTTCTGTAGTTACCCGATTTTATTTTATTTTATTTCATTTTATTTTATTTTTTGGAATTTACTCATTACTATTATTATTATTGTTATTGTTGTTATTATTATTATCATTATTATTATATTATTATTATTATTATTATTATTATTATTATTATTATTATTATTATTATTATTATTATTACTATTATGTTTATCATTACTATTATTATTATTATTATTATTATTATTA
The DNA here is from genome assembly GCF_011630105.1 of Anneissia japonica. Taxonomy (NCBI): domain Eukaryota; kingdom Metazoa; phylum Echinodermata; class Crinoidea; order Comatulida; family Comatulidae; genus Anneissia; species Anneissia japonica. Next base: position 498,397 of record NW_022684833.1, read on the forward strand.
TTATTATTATTATTATTATTATTATATTACTGCATTGCTTCATTCATTATTCTAGGTATATTCACAGGCCTAGCATACGTTATATTAT
>NW_022684833.1:498503-540353 GCF_011630105.1 Anneissia japonica
TTATTCATAAGTAGACAAAAAAAAGAAATAACATTCTTCAGAAGGCAACTACTTGCCCTGCTCCTTCGAATCATAGATTTTACTTGTTTAAAAAACAAGTTTCGCGAGTAGCTGTTTCCCTCTTTAAGGTAAAAATTGAAATTGAACGATTAAAAGAAAGAGGAATCTTCTATTGTGAAAAAAAGTCGCCCAAACCAGGATTAGAACCCGGGATCTTCTGCTCTCTGTACATGCACTCTAATCAACTATTGGAGTTAGAGCCGATAAGTACCGTATACCTACACTTTAACTGATAAGATTCTACATGCTTTCTGAAATATGTGAAGGAGAAGTTCTGGTCTTGTAACTTCACCCCTTCAAAAATTATAAAGAAGAGAAAATAATCAAGTTAGTTTTTAAAATTTGTAAAGTGAGTGCCCTACATGACCTCATTGTATGCACTTACAGAACCCAGACCTTCAAGAAGAGCAGAGGGTTACCCACGGGTGTTCTGGTCCACCTGTTTTACCTACTGTTGACGTTCATGCACCACTCACACTGGCAGCAGCATGGAATGATGGACTCTGGGGAATGAAGAGCTCTAGTTATTATACGTCCGTGGTTGTAGAAATGAGTTCTGAGGGCTTCTTAACCTCAAGGTAGAGTACTATATAAGTGCTCGTAACATTTAACATTTTTATAATGACGAGTGGTAAACGAGAGTCAAGTGTAAAAGTAAGTAAGTTGGTTGTTGTTCATAGATGCTTTTTGATATATAATGTGTAAGTAACCTTTCGATGATGTGTTTTAATCGCATAAGTTGTGCGAACTGTGTTCTCAGATGTGGTTAATTCAAACTGAAATGACAAGGATGAGGATAATAGATTATGAATAAGGTGACTCGTCTGTATGTGAAGCTGATTTATATAAGTTTAGCTATATCTACAGTAGAACAATATATAATGTATGTCTGCTGTCTCTTATACACATCTAGATGTGTAGAAGGACATAATAATACACCGTGTAGCATAGCTCTCAACGAATAAGTCCTGTAAATAAATGCATAAAGAAATTGTGCAATAAAATGCCTCTGGCGGGACTCGAACCTGCGACCTCTCGCTGTCAAGGCGAGTTTCATAACCATTAGACCACGGAGGCTTCATGATTAAACAGATTCAAATACCACCAGATACATTCTATTACACAATAAGTACGGCTAGACAAAAATAATAACATATACTGAAATATAAATCAAGGTAGCCGTTAACACTGTTAAATTATATACATAAATCATCAAAGAAAGGTAAATACAGTGTTTCGAATAAAGGACATAATACACCGTGTAGCATAGCTCTCAACGAATGTAGTCCTGTAAATAAATGAATAAAGAAATTGTGTAATAAAATTCCTCTGGCGGGACTCCAACCTGCGACCTCTCGCGTCAAGGCGAGTGTCATAACCATTAGACCACGGAGGCTTCATGGTTATTACACAATAAGTACGGCTAGACACAAATAATAGCATATATTGAAATATAAATCAAGGTAGCCGTTAACACTGTTAAATTATATATATAAATCATCAAAGAAAGGTAAATACAGTGTTAGCGTATAGGCCTATTTGAACATTGGCAAACTTCTGAGCCTAATCTGGTTTGCCACCCATTATCATATCTGGTATACAGACAGACTCATAAAGGCCTAGAGTAAGGTAAAAAAGTATACAAGAAACAGCTTGCTTTGACGTCATTATACGTTAAATGAACGTAGCACAGGTGGAATCACCTAGCCATAACCTTAACATTAATCAGTACAGAACAGTAGCTTAATTGTTATGACCACAACTATAGGTATTACTATATTTTATTCAGCACAATGGCGCTGCGAGTTATTCTCCTATCTCTACCTTTACCGTGCACGTATATATAAGCTCGCTACTTTAAGAACCTCATGCACTTAGGCCTATAACTACCGTGACAAAAGTTATCACTCGGTGCCCATCTCATGTGGCTCCCGTTAAGACCTTATTCTTTACTCCACAAATTGAAGTTGGCACAAATCGAGTAAACTAAGTATGTTAATCCATTATCCTTAGAGAATCTAGATACGTAGAATATTGAAAAGTGGCCGGTACGAGATCGGCGTAATTGGCAAGCGAGCTAAAACTGCTGGAGAGAGTTAATCCAAAATAGAGATACAATAAGTCGATGACGAAGGCGCTTCTAATTCGTTGTAGATTTAATGCTATAAAATCTGCAATTGATAGTTATAAAGTGTACCGATTCAATCAATTTAGAACATTTTGAATCCTGTATAATCAAGTCAGGCTACTTTGACACAGTTCGAAATCATAATTAGCTAAACCTGATTCGGATTGCAAAACACTGGTCGTCAATGATCGGAGTGTGTTTTACGTAGGCACACTGTCATTATTCTCTCGAGCTAATAAGAACTAGCTTTAGAATGGATATAGGCCTACTGTAGACTAATGCAACATGTTGTGCTGAATCTATTTAGTATAGTGTACATCAATCAGTGGTGGATCCATTGGAATAGAGGGGCCCAGAGAGGGACCACCGATGAAGGGTCTATACAGTTCCACAGTGGTTGAGGCTTGAGGGTAAGAAAAATGAAGATTATGGCACCTGGCCGGATATGGCACTCTCAGACTTCAATTTGAATACAGTTTTCTTTTTTTTTCTACAATATTTTTATAATTCGCTGTGAGAAATTTTAAGTGAATTTCTGGATGATATTAAGCCCAGAGCTATAAAACACGATCATTATTTCCAATGGGTTCCAGAAGCCGTACAAAGAGAAGGAATCATGATCCAATATAATAAATTGTTCAATATTTTAAAAACAGGATGAAAAAAATAACACATTTTGATTGTTCACATTACTTATGACGTCAATATGCCAAACGCAATGTTAAATACGCTGAAAAATAAAATATTATATTCGATGTAAAACGCAATGTGAAATACACAGCCAAGAGCAATACCAAAAGCAATGGCAAATGTCGATTGGCCAATCTATAGATTATATTATTGTAATCCAGCTTGGACCGCAAACAAAGTGCTATCATAAATTACAATCAACAGCTTTCTGTTCAATAAATAGTATGGATTCATTAGTTTCACATAGAGCGACCGATGGACTACTTTGTCTTTGACTTCTGTGGCAGAATTTACAACCGACGTTGCAAACTAGAAAATTATAATTTGTTCGTCGCCGACGTTCGTTTGTCAATTACAAGATATTGGCTGAAATTGCAACAAACCGAATTGTAATGTACTATGGAAGACAGTATTGCGTAATGGTTAACGCATCGTTTCAAAGAATATTGTAACAAAAACCTAGAAAATACAACCCTTGGTCTTTATCTTGTCTTCTAATCTAAGTGATCAATTTATGGATTCTGTGTATACTGGCCGCTCGAATGTAATTGTTAGTTCCACAATGATTCAAGGTACCGGTACACTACTACCCGAACTTCAAGGATGCAATTATCACAATAGGCCTACACACAATCACGATCAATCACAATCAATCAATCAATCGCAATCACAATCACAATACGATTTATTCATAAGTAGACAAAAAAAAGAAATAACATTCTTCAGAAGGCAACTACTTGCCCTGCTCCTTCGAATCATAGATTTTACTTGTTTAAAAAACAAGTTTCGCGAGTAGCTGTTTCCCTCTTTAAGGTAAAAATTGAAATTGAACGATTAAAAGAAAGAGGAATCTTCTATTGTGAAAAAAAGTCGCCCAAACCAGGATTAGAACCCGGGATCTTCTGCTCTCTGTACATGCACTCTAATCAACTATTGGAGTTAGAGCCGATAAGTATACCTACACTTTAACTTATAAGATTCTACATGCTTTCTGAAATATGTGAAGGAGAAGTTCTGGTCTTGTAACTTCACCCCTTCAAAAATTATAAAGAAGAGAAAATAATCAAGTTAATTTTTAAAATTTGTAAAGTGAGTGCCCTACATGACCTCATTGTATGCACTTACAGAACCCAGACCTTCAAGAAGAGCAGAGGGTTACCCACGGGTGTTCTGGTCCACCTGTTTTACCTACTGTTGACGTTCATGCACCACTCACACTGGCAGCAGCATGGAATGATGGACTCTGGGGAATGAAGAGCTCTAGTTATTATACGTCCGTGGTTGTAGAAATGAGTTCTAAGGGCTTCTTAACCTCAAGGTAGAGTACTATATAAGTGCTCGTAACATTTAACATTTTTATAATGACGAGTGGTAAACGAGAGTCAAGTGTAAAAGTAAGTAAGTTGGTTGTTGTTCATAGATGCTTTTTGATATATAATGTGTAAGTAACCTTTCGATGATGTGTTTTAATCGCATAAGTTGTGCGAACTGTGTTCTCAGATGTGGTTAATTCAAACTGAAATGACAAGGATGAGGATAATAGATTATGAATAAGGTGACTCGTCTGTATGTGAAGCTGATTTATATAAGTTTAGCTATATCTACAGTAGAACAATATATAATGTATGTCTGTTTATGCTTGTGCTAATGATACTGACAATTTATACCGAATAAAAACTTGGTTCACACCGGAGCAACGTAGACGCATTTTGATGCAAACACAAGACGCGCTCCATTGTACGCGCCAGTCACCACGTCGATTTGAAGTGTGAAACACTTCAAATTAAACACGGTACAAATGCATAAAAAGTTGACTGACTGACGGGACAAGACGTACGCAAACCTCAACACAACTTATTGTTTGCAAGGGAAAAATAAAACAACGGTGGAACAGCCTCGAGGGCGTAATTTGCATTTAACGCGTACGAGTGTGAACCGACAGATGATGTATAATATACCGTCGTATACTCGAGGTGTTTATTATCATTCGATGAACATTTTGAAAGAATGTAAACAAGACTACCTGAAAAATGTTCAATGAATCTACTGACCTATATTTGATTAGATTCTTTATTGAAAACGATCGACAAAATTGCAGTGTTGATGGCAATGGGCGTCTACTGTGAAAACACAGTTGTCAACACATTAATTACAAAAAATATCTGAGCCCATCGCTTTATTTCTGCGGTAGATCTCTACTTTCACAATTTTTGTACTGTGCTTGTATTTTTAAGGATGACACTCGGAAAGGTACCAATTTGATCGAGATACGTGTATGCAATGGGGCGAACTCGATACCCTTAAATCAGTCAACAAATATGGGTTGACTGTACGTATAACGGGCGTCAAAGACCGCTTACATAACCCAGCCCTACCCAATTTACCCCAATGTCGCTCACCACTCATCGCCGGCAGATCCTTTCTGACACAGTTCCCCCTTTATGCGAACTATCTTCTCCCCCTCTTCCCTTTTGACATATATCTACAAATGAGTGGAGTTGAGTAATTTCGTGGTTCAGATGCTTGCCTTTCAATCCCCAGAGTCCTGGGTTCAGTACCTGTCATGGTCATGGCAACACTCCCTAATCCTCATTATTCATGTAAACCGTCTTGTGTTTGTTTGTCTTGTGAAGGGATATGTCACTAAAGTGATTTCGCTGTTTGGCATATCCTTGGTCCTGGACCTAAAAAATAAAATAAATAAAAGAAACAAAATGCAAAAAAAGAAAAAAAAATTACTGATTTGATTAATGAGATGTCAGTGATTGTTAATAATAGCAAATCATTTGCTTTATTTATTGAGCACAGAGCCATTAAACTTATATCATACAAAGGAATTGAGAAGAGTGTTTACGCAAGCAATAAACGACACGAATGCGATAAGCATCACAGTCAATATTGTGAATTGAAATTCGTTTTTACTAAACCACAATAATAAATTATACGCTTGCGACGTTTCGTATAATTACGTACGATATCATATTCAAACCAGATGAAACATCGTAGTCAATTTTCGGTTTGAAACACTAAACGCTTAAAGCCTACAATAACGCAAACGTAAAAGGTATGTGAAAGTTGGTTGACTCAATCTGGACCATGTCTGACGCAGCTAAACTTTTACTTCGAAGAAGACGGAATGAAAAAATAGTAGACTACCGGTGGTGTTTGAGTTTGAAGCGTAATGGTGTTACCTAAGTTTTTAAAAAAACCTAATGCAATTAAATGAGTATGTGTCTATGAATCAATTCAGAACCGCTGTAAGCGTATTCGTTTTGGTGTTTTTTGTGTTTTTTTTTCATTTTCTACATCGAACGAAAAATATATCACAACAGCCTATTGATAAGATCGTGCAAGTTCACTGACAGCATTTCCTATATGTTAACACCTGCCTGTATTTCTCGGAAACCTGCTTATAGTGAAAAAGCGATTCAACCTGCTCAATTTGTTGTTCAACTGCGTGTATTTTACTAATAAGAAGGGATTTTTATACAGTGTATATTTATATATGCGAAAGTTGGTTGACTCAATATATATACTGTCTCTTATACACATCTAGATGTGTATAAGAGACAGGCTCAAAAATGTGTACAATATTTAGTTAACTGTTGCTGTCATTGTTATGAGTGGATTTCCAATTGAATACTGCATTTTAATGACATAAATTTACAATATTAGTGACAATTTTATGAAAAATTGGCGGCCATTTTGAAACGGCTGGCAACCCCCCCTTACGTATGAAAAAAAAAATGTTGCACATACTTTTTTGATTTATCTATGTCTACTCTACATCATATCCAATTTTTAAAAAATATAGCAAAAAAAATGCAAGCAACCAAAGTTTGCTGGACTATTAACCAAATTTTGCATGTTTGCGTAAGCGTTCAATTTTAACTAGCATTCGACTGTGGTGGTGACGCGTACATGCAGCCTCTTTTCTTGCGTTTCCAACAAATCAAAACTCGTCTAAATGGAAAATAATAATTCTCTATTATTGTTGGAATGAACCTGATTGGCTGGCAGTACTACTGACTTAACCAACGGACCTTATCCGTTCGATTGCTAAGTCAATTATTGATTGATTGATTGATTCTGTATATTCTTTCTATGTTAGCCAGTCTCTTTTCAAAAAGCTTGCGCCCCCACCCCAGGCGCCCCCTATTCGAAAACTTCGAAGCAAAAAAAAATTAGGCTAAGCTATGCTTATGCTTATGCTGTCACGGTTAACGTGTATTCGGGAATCTAAGAAGCAATATTTTTCAGTGGGCGTGGCCACCGAAAATAAATTCCACGCCCCCTCATATTTTGGTCGCGCCCCCCCCCCCATTCCCCGCCCCCTCATATTTTGGTCGCGCCCCCCCCCCCCAATTTTAATACTGCTAGATACGCCACTGTACCTCCTCACCCCTTAAATTTTGAATTCTGCTGCGGGTGTTATAATTTAAATGTTTATGTGTTATAGGTAAAAGCTTTCATGTACATGGTGTACGGTACACAAGCTAAGTAGGCGCTTTCATTATCATTACTTGATGCTATCACACAGTCTGTTTATATTATGTTATTGTATCCGCCAGTATATAATGTTGTTGGTGAAATGTTATCGGTTTAAGACATCTGTAAAAAAAAGCTATAAAATGTATTACTCTTTGAGAAGTGACTGTTGTATATGCGCTGGATTAAAGATAATGATGCGGGAATAGCATAAAAACAGAGCATATTAGAACAGCAGGAATATAGGCGTGCACCCAACAGCGGGGGTTGGACGGACTAATGGCGGGTAAGGGCGATTGTAGTGTTGGATTAGCCTATTTAAATCGGCTACAATCTTTTTAGAAGAGAAAGAAAAATGATAATTACGATGATTAACACTAAACGAAAACAATTTTAAACTTCATAAAAATAAATATGCGTTTGAGTGAAGTGCTCAGAAATGGTATTGAAAATTGAAAAGTGTAAAACACGAGCGCTCCCCGGTGCTCAGCCTCTCTCGTTAGTAAAGGGACATTAAACTATACGAAACAAAACATACAATTTAATTCAATCAATAATAAAAATATTAATGAATAATAATACAGAATAGGAATGAGTACTACAAACGATAATGAGCAATAACAATAGGCCTAACAGTAAAAGCAACAATAACAATATAATTATCTGTGCAATAAGATGAAATAAGAATTGAATAGCCCAAAATGTATAGGACATAATAGATGCTTCAGCCTATGTGTGCTAATAATTGAAAGCGTTTAACAGCCCTTTGGTTGCAGTATCTAATGTATTTTGTCGGTGACAGAAATGTTTTGTTATGTGGTGTGCGTAATTACCAGATTAGGCCTTGACTTACAACATTAATCATCACCATAGATACCACAGCTTACATAAACATAAGTATAGGTGGAATGAACAAAAGATTGAGATAGAATGGGGAATGAATGGATGAATTGGAAATGTTGGTGATTGGAGGAGAATCTAAATTGATGGAAGATAGAATGGCAGCGATGGGAATGATTGTAGGCCGAGAGTTAAGTTGATGGGATATGAACTGGGAATGACTGAAGAGGAAAGAATGACAATGTAGGTGAAGTGATGGAATAGTAGTGACATAACGTGGAAACTAGAGTGATTTAAGGGAATATCGGAGCAACTCATCATGGAAAATTACAGACAAAAATGTTAGAATGAGACAATTAGCCTACCGAGGTAGTATGTGAGAGAAGCACTCCGAATTCAAACATCGGTGGGGAATATGATGAATTGTTTCGAAGACAATTTCTGGAATGAAGATTAGTTAGACTTGGTGTGATTATACTATATTAGTCAACGGCACAATCTACCAAATAAGATCATCAACAACAAGAAGCTTATGTTTGAATAAATCACTCGGATTGACGTCAGGAAATGTAATCTATATAATGAGAGACGCATCCGATTTAAGGGTTTATGTTTCTGATACATTGTCTCTATATTGGCAGAAATAATACACTAGAATTCTGGCAATGTCGAACGATTACTAGGCGATGTGTTTTATAGTTCACTCCTTGCCGTCATCGACATTATAATTGGATAAAATCTGGGAATTGCGTAGGGTAGAAAAATGATTTAGGTATTTTTAGCATCACTTCATGTACCGTATAATATATTTTTAGAATACAGTTGAACTACTCGTAAAGGACCACAGGGAAATTGGTCGCTTTCATGGGAGGAGGTCGCAAACAAGAATACGCATTGCTGAGAGCAAAACTTAATGTGATGTCGGGTCTCAGCTAAAAATAATCAATACATCAACATAATAATTAATATGTAATGATCACAGATTAATGTAAAGTTGTGTTTGTTGAAAAGGTGGTTGCGGTCGCTTACAAGAGAATAGTGCTTACAAGAGCTACGTATCAAATGCAGTGATTAAATGGCAAACAAAATGAGCTTTTAGCATTGGTCGCTTTTAGCTATACAGTAATTTAGCTATACAGTAATTACATATTATTTTCATTTTTATTACATATATTGTTTGTGCGTTACTTACTAAAGGCATATGCCTACCTTCTAGGCATACATTGATTTAGAATGCCAATACGCGGCTGGTTTGAATAATACAAGGCCAAGAATAGATAGATGTCATTGCCATGAAATCATTGATAATAAATACTCATCGCTGGCCAGCATATTACGGCTAGCTAGCCTACGTCTTATAATATACTTGGGTTGGCACTCAGAGATTTCGAACAAAGTAATTATAAAATGCATGTTAGACGTGCCATAATTCCTAATAGCAACATATACCTCAATTAGTAAAAGAAATAAAAGAGTGATTAGCGTAGCGGGAGCGATTCATTTATCATTGTGAATATAGCCTTTAGGTATCAGACTAATACCTTTTGTATGGGTCGTTTTTAATGTAAAATCTGTGTAACAATACTAAATATCGCTGTTTTTCTTACTTTGTCGTGGGAGAGCATAAACACATTTTTTTTTAACTTTAACGTATTAGATTAATACATAAAATACACTATATATATATATATATATATATATCTGACTCTGGCGTCATAGTTACCGTATCTTTTGCTCTCTCTATAAAGAAAACATAGCTAAAATATAACTATCTTTTTTTAAATATTATAATACTTTTTGTATCGTAACACATTTCGTCTCCAAACCTTTCGTTTCACTTGCTTCCGTCAGCATGTGCGGTTACATTCAGCTGAACACTGTTTAGAGTTTTTGTAAAATTCTGTTTCTTTTTATATGTTTGCTAACACTATTATTGATTTTTGTTTTCCCACTGGCCTTTCAATAAGCCTGTTTCCTTCGTGATAAGCTATATGTGTAGGAGTTTTATGTTGGAGCCGAAGCATGTGGTCGGGCATGTCAATCTCATTATTTTACCTTGCTATACTCCATTTCACTTCTTTCTCATACAAATCTTCATTTAACCCCTAATATTTTTCTAATATTTGCATTGATCTTCATTTATGTGAATGTTGTATTGTTTGAGTTGATTTGAGAAGCTGATACTATTGCTGTCTTTAAGTATAGAATTAATTAGAGCATTGTAATGTTAATGTTCATGAGAGTGTGTAAAAATGGATGAGCCGTATTAGTCTGATAATAATAAATACTTAAAGACTACTACAGTACTATTACTTGTCACAGATTCGAGCACATAGTGTTCTTCTTCAGGTGAAGGTGGATAATCAAAAGCTAATGTCAAGTCAAATATAATAAAGTACTACGATTTCCACGTGTTTCATATGAGTGGCGAGTGAGTGTGCGTAACGATAATCAGTGGAACGAATTGGCAAGACTAAACAATAGAAGAAAAGGCTTTAATTTTCTTACTTCAAGCTTTACCTTTTCCACAAGTATCTAATTTAAGTTTACAACATACTTAAGAATACTGGAGATACTCTCACTGCGCTCCCTCGTGTACACAGTGTCATAACACAATAGAAGCATATCAATCATCAGAAGAAGAGTGAAATTATAATCTTAAGATGATTGATTTTTCTGCAAGAACCTTAAGGCCAAATAAATGTTCTATAGTGAAATATACAATAGGCACACAGAGTAAGAGGGATTATGCTCCCGAGAGATGAAGCAAATTTGCTATTATTATTATTACTATTATAATAATAATTATTATTATTATTATAATTATTATTATTATTATATATTATTATTATTATTATTATCATTATTATTATTATTTATTTATTTATTTATTTATTTTAAGTACATCCATTATAACCATAGTTCTTGACTATACATGTTTCTTCCCATATTTATTATTTGGAATATCATTATTCCTTTTCTGAGTCACAAACGTTTTGTATTCTAAACGATTTTAAGAAAATAATTGGTAGATGGCTTTTATTAAATTCTGAAATATAGACCTATAGCTAATTCTGAATATACCTCATCTCAGCCGTGCGATTTGAAGAGTTTTAAGTTAATATTAATACCCTACTATAAACTTACACTAATTACGTACCTACGCCTATTTGTGTAACCTATATATTGTTAGGCATAATTTGCAGCGCGACGGTATGCCTTTAAGCTTATGCGTGCTGAATGATTTGATCGGGTAAGTAAATTTTACAAGATTCCATAACACATACAAGCAACATCCTCTCCTTAATATTTTAGAATAATATCATTTTATTCATTAGGCATACAGTTACTGTTTCTATTCATGTAAAGAAAGCTTGGATATATGCACAGATTTAAAAAAAAAAAGTATAGCTAGGTAGATAAATAAATACCATATAGAATTCTGGCAGTAGTATTTATTGATTCATTATGCTGTAAGCCATTTGTTGTATCGCAGGTTTGTGAAGAAGCGACTTGGTAGTTATGATTGAGACGGATTCAAAACCCCGGATGTGTTTTGGATGTAGGATGCACACAAACCGGCTGTTGATGTCAAGTCTTCTTAGTAAGTAATATACCCTAGATGGCGGGGGCGGCGAGTTGTGTCAAGGCTGACACGGGATTGTGCACTTTATTTACAACATGTTGCGCGTGGGAGAGTAAAATGGTACAATACATTGATGAACACAATTCTGGGGTGACGCTAAACAGTAGTGGCGATAGAAAATATTATATTTATGTGTAAGGGTAAAGGCAATAGGTTATGGTCTCATACGCGCAGTAGGCCTATATACGAGCGTCTAGCTGTAATGATGCATGCGATACATACAGCCAATAAAGATTGCGGATTTTGAATGGGAATAGGACGATGAAGCCGGAAACTAATATAATGTACACTAAGATACAATCGTGACAGAACCTAACGACTGACAATCATCACATTATAGACTAATTATGTTATTCTTTGAAGGTTGCTTCGGCAAAAAATTCATTAGTATTATTGTTTTTATTTAGTTGTACTGTCATGGAAGTTTTCGACCGGGACAAATGGTATCACGCGTGGACTCGACTCGAATACAGTGACGCTATCACCGGCTCTTAGCAAAATGTATAGGACGACACAGTCCGAGTTGCTGTTAGAAGGTGAACCAACTGGGACACCGTATGATACTACAAACAACACATTCGTGTTAGACGCTCTGCCGATGCCGAAAACCGGATGTCAGGGTAGGTGGTTATATTTAATAATGGCTTTCAAGGAGGGGCGTAGAAAAGTTTTGAAAATAGGTAGGGTGCTATGACTTGGCCGAAAACTGGCGTCGCTAAATGTTCCTCCACCCCCTTGCAGGTTATGTTAGTGGTCCTGGACCATCCTGTAGCGCAGTATGAAAGATCACACCGATATCCATAGATCGTTTCCAACAGCATTGTTGTTTCCTAGTGTTTTTCCATTAATCTATAGGCCCCTACCAGAACACAACAATGCTATGGGAAGAAATGGCTAGATTGATAAGCAAAACAAATGTAAACTTAACTTAACAGCCAGAAATAGAACTAGCGCTTTCGCATATAACTAGTCTTTCTCAATGGCGAGTTAGTTGAATGTAATTAAATATAGGCTTATACTACTTGATAATACTAATTTTTAAATACTATAAATAACAATGATGATGATGAATGTTTATATGTAAACTTAAAACCAGGCTCCAGAGGGGGAAAATGATATTTTGTACAAATGATTTTTCTAAGACACAAAAAACATATTTGACGGAATACTCGGGAACGGTTAATGAGATACAAATTTTTGAATATTTAAAAACGGGGGGGGGGGGGGGGAGAGGGAGGCGTAACCACCATTTTCCACCTTTTCATTTTTAAATATTTAAAAATTTGTAACCCTTACCGAGTTTTTCGTCAAATATGCTTTGTGTGTTGTACAACATATCAAACAAAATTTCCTCCGGAGCCTGACTTTAAATATATTTTTTTACCATTCAAGATTCTTGGAGTACAGCTCGTCTCAGTCTTTCAAATATATCGTCTGTACTTAATATTTCCGAGGCACCACATTTCTCTCACTCGACAAAAGGTGGCGATATACAAGAGCTACACTTTTGTGTCTGGCCAGCAGGCGACCACCAACAGCAGCGCTTCGGTTCGGCATATGACAACTATTGTTTTATTGTATTAATTAGCATATTCAACGATGATGAAGAAAACGTTTGCCCGGATCATTTTTACAGAGGTAATTAGAATCAGTATTATACATGCTTTTAATAAATTTGTTTTTCAAATACCAGTACAGTTTATTAAAACAGATTATAATTATTAAGTTTTACCAAATCACTGGTTTTCTCTTCTCGATTTTCACAGATGATTATTAAAGTGGCGATTATAATTTCATTTTTTAATGTTCACTTATTGAATAATGTCCCCTATAGAATTCGAATCCGAAACTCCGATTACCGGTCGGCTGCGGCTTTTCCAACCGTAGCTGCCCCGGGGCTTTTTTGTTGAGAAGGGTTTTATGAGGGGTGTGGGTGTGCGTGGGTGTGTGGGTGTGTGTGTGTGTGTGTGTAAAATGGATACGCTATATTCAAACAAACGCCCCTTAATTTCACTAAAAATGTGGAACTACAACACATAAATAGACTATCGTCAAACTGTGTTATTGCGTGAATATAAAGACTGATTGTTCCTAACTAGATTAGAAAAAATGTAATTCTGCTAAGAGTAGGACATTAATAGAGTGTGTTGCCTTCCATCAGTTTTGTTTCTTCGAGTGAGGCCAAAAGAGACTCTGGAGGGGCGCTTATTCGAGGGGGTGTTTATCCAAATCGGGGCGTTTATTCGAATAAATATGGTAATGCAAGTTTGGTATAGTTATTTTGAAACGTCTTCATCAGGGATAACTATGATAATTATAGTTTTAGAGATAGACGTATATTGTTTCCATTGGAATTTTATTTGATTTTATCTGGGTGCTCTTCCAATTGACTCATTTAGCTGTGATGTCTAGAAAGTTATACCAAATCCAGTTTTTTTTTTGTATAGTTTTCTACATCCATTTATTTTTATTTAATTTATAAAAAAAAAAGTATTACAGTATATTTTGGTTTTGGGTGTTGATTTTTATTACCTTACTTTGTTCTTTTGGGTGTTTAAAATAAATACATTTCTTTTTATTTAAGATTGGCTATTCTGTTTCCCATGTACCGTATGTATCCCAGTTACAATTCTTCGTACGTAGCGCTCCACCTTAAGAGCGCCTTATGATAATATCAACATATCTATTTTAAGCCACGACGGTAAGAACGTTCAACCCTCAATCTCCTCAAAGTTTCTGAATTTTTGTAATTATTGGTGAACTCCCGTATAGCATTGTCATTCTGCACGTCGATACAATGAAATTACTGTACACGAAACATTGGCCGTGGTCCAGGTGCTATTACGCCTGACCAAACGTGACCAAGCGAAATTTATGAGATATTGCGGTGCGCACGCGATCGGACAAAAAAATCAACACGGCTCGTCACGTAATTAATAACGTTGCATTATGGGAACGAACTAGCTGCGATTTCAAATTAGTAATAATTCGAAAACTCCAATAGGTAAATATGAAGGGAGGGAGTATCACATCACATCAAATATTAGAACAGATCATGTGTCTTTCTCTTCAACAGATACACTGTTTACCGAATATTACTTCTTTGAGTTATCACCATCGTCATCACGTGTTACTCTGGACAGGTGCTGTCGATTGGCGAACAGTACAAACAAGCCTGGGCCTACTAACGTACTACTGAATCTTTTACCACCGTACTATCTACTGTCTGCCAACGACGGTACTTGCCCGAGCATAGAGGGCAGTGTTACCTCATCTGAAAAACTGAAACTAAAAGAAATGAAATCGGTGGAATGGGACGGGGTCCAGCTATGTTACTATGAAAAAGGTAAGTCTGGAATTGTTTTATTCCGTCTATCCATTCATTCATCCATACGCCGTGCTCATTCATGTACTTTAATATTATCAATCAGACTATTCATCTATCGGTCTTTCATTCATCTATGCTTATAACATGCTTATATATATATATATATATATATATATATATATCACATCATTTTAAAAATAAAATCTATGCTTCAAAGTAGTCCCCTTCTTTTCTTTTGTGTCTACTTATTGTATATATATATATTGAAGCATAAGTGGATAGGATATTTTTTTATCATAATGGCCAACATGTTATATATCACTCTTGTAATTTATAGCGCCTTTCTATTTTATAGGTTATATATATTTTTACATTAATCTTTTTATGTAATAAAATGTATAACCGGTACATCAATTTATGTCAGCTATAGTTACCTATATTGTATTGAATTCATATATGTATATACATATATATATATATATATATATATATAAAAAAAAAATATCTCTATATATATATATCTTTGACGATTTATAAATATATATACTATATATATATTATATATATGTATATATATAATGATATATATATATATATATCACATCATTTTAAAAATAAAATCTATGCTTCAAAGTAGGCACCTTCTTTTCTTTTGTGTCTACTTATTGTATATATATTGAAGCATACGTGGTTAGGATATCTTTTGATCATAATGGCCAACATGTTATATATCACTCTTGTAATTTATAGCGCCTTTCTATTTTATAGGTTATATATCTTTTTACATTAATCTTTTTATGTAATAAAATGTATAACCGGTACATCTGATATGTCAGCTATAGTTACCTATATATTATATTGAATTATTTACCTCTATACATGTACTATATAATGACATGCATTTTTACATTTAAATAATTAGAAGTTGGGCCTACAGAAGAAATTTCATGGACGCTGGAAAAGAAGGTGGAGATTTCTGTTTACGCCATCGTCTTAGGCACGCCCACCGCAACGTTGCTAGTCGTATGCTTATGCCAAATTAGGACACGTTCCACAAAAAGGAAGTTTGCTTACAGACAGAGGTAGTGAAACAAGCAAAAGCAATAAATAATAATGCGTCTGATTGATCTTAAAAGTTAGGCCTATGATTTTTTGATATCTATTCTATCTATATTCTTTATACAATTATGACATAATTGTTTCTCTACATTTTGTGCACTGTTCGGGAATTGCCAGTGCGCATGCTGAAGTGTGTGGGTTTGGATGTAAATGAAGGGTGATTCAACCCTGATTCAACGTGTGAGATCCATGCTGAGATAAGGGTGTGTCTTGATTGGCGTAAGGGAGAGTGTAGGCTTACCCATGAGCGGGGGGGGGGGTGGTAATTTAATTCGTATATTATATATTATTATATAATGTAATGTATAGGCATGCGCTAACACTCACGAATTGTCTTTCAGTGGATTTTCTTCGAATCACACTCAAGCGTCTGTCATGTTTCGACAGTCAACAAACCAGGCACCGCTCGACCACCAGCCTTCATCAAGCTCGCTGAGTGAGCGCAGGGTAAAGTGAAACTTACCAACTAAAAAAATACTAACATTATAATTAAACTGTTACTGATCAAGCTATCATATGCTAACTTTCATGTGCTAATTCTATATTAACAGATAGGCTTTGAGGGAGTGTGTATGATCGAGGGTACGCACGCGTCCAAATTATATACACAGTAATCTATATGGATACTTGATACATGATAAATTTCCTATAGGAACTAGGATCATACGTTCCCGGCTGATTGTGATTTCGATCAAATTTCAACATAATAAATTACTAAATAATATCAAATTATTTTGTATTGTAGGGTTGTAGAGCTTCAACGCGATTCTGAGTGTTTTACCGATTCTTGCAGCGTCCATGATTCGAACTCGCTGGCATGGTTCCAACAAGTACAGTAGGCCTATGCTTCAACCAATGGCTGATGTTCAAATGTGAAGGAAACGAGTAAATGTCTTGAAAATGGTGCTCAATAGGGGTGCACAGAAGTAAATAACCGGCATTTCGTCGGAATCTTAATCTGGATTTGAAATTCCTATATGAACAGCTGGATTTTAAGAGATAAGGCAATGATATGGTTAATTCGATTTCAATGATACTGACTATGGGAGAATTGTATTGGGAAGCGTGCAATATTTGTGGGCACGCAAAATGACGATGCTGTACGGGATGTACTGTGCATTTGTTTATATGAATATTTTATTTGACAAAGAGACCAGTAATATAACCCATGCCGTTACAGCGAATGATTTGTTTGGCTGGAATAGATCTGTGATATACAACTCCCTGGATATACAAACAGGCCTCCGTACTACAGCGGTATAACACTGGCCTTGTAAGCGTGAAATCACAATCAATTTACGCTCGTCAGAGGAGCTGAATAATACTTGACAAGACACTTTTTCGCTGACGGGCTGTTGTTATTCGGCATTGTTTTTACCGATATTTGCTTACATGTATATAATATATATATGGCCTATATGTACAGTATGTAAATTTGTATCCGATTTATTGGAATTGAAAAGCAAATTCTTCAGGGAGCCACGGAAGGCCATTGTGGAAGGGGACGTCCATCAACATCTTCTAAAGAAAGTTACAACACACGGAATGCTGTTTTAATATACACCATATTTTTCAGTTTCACAAACACATAGGTCTATGATGCCTTTTACAGCAAATATTATTCGTGGACGTTGTGTTTAGGTTATGACAGAAAATAGCGTTAACAAAAAACGCTGCAGTAACGCTTTCAACGTTAACGTTATTTAATCAGGTATTGTTTTATTATAAATATGTATTTATATGGTTTAATATGGAAAATACGTTTTAAATAAAATTTCAAAAATACTGCAACATTGATTATAATGTTGTTATAATGTAAAATTAATAGCTCATTGTGCATAGTGGGCTTAAAACTTAACTTAAAATTAAGCTTTTTTCTGTTTATCCAGATGATGTCAGTGACAAATAGGCGAGACTTTTAGCCTCTTACTGATTAGGCGTTTAGGTGTATGATGGGCGAAACTGCAGCATAGCCTCAAGAAAATTATAGAATCGCCCGTCCTATTCAGGTACATTGTTTTGCTTCCTGAATACGAGGAGCGATTCCATTATATTTGTCTATGCTCCAGGGTAAATAATTAAACAACAGGCAAACATAAGCCGGGCACACACTGTGCCGACGGTCGTCAGCCGAAGAAATATGGAGAACTCAAAGAGACAAGGCGCGCGCAACGGATCATTTTAATGACGATCCGCTCAGTCTGCCACCAGTATCAAATCAGGAAAGAGGCGGTGTCGCATCGTCAAGTTCTCACTGAGAGCGGTGATGGATTCGACGGTCATACGAGCCTCGAACCTCGAACATTGTGTGCCCGGTTTTATAAACTATGAAAATTTGTATAAATTGGATATTATTAGTACGGTTTGCGTAAAGTCAATATAACCACGCGTCTATATTGTGTATATAATGTATGAGTAAACGCATATACTGTTGAGCCGTACAGGGCGGTGCACTTCACATTTTATAAGAACTATGTTTTCTATTCATATTTGTTCAATGTTTGCCGATCTGTGTAACACCTTATGTATCTCGTTATAGGCCTTATATTAAAAATACATTTTTGGTATTTCGTATTACTTACTTGGTGAGAAGAGTTTCGTAAACCTCGTATTTGTCAGCTTTCGAAGAGTAAATTGTTAGGCCATCATCTCAGAATGCTACCACGTGTGCAGGCCTAAGACTAAAAGTCTAATTTGTTATCACATACCTGTCTCTTATACACATCTAACAAGCCACAGTAACGAATAAATCGTTTCGATGCTTATTAGTGTATTAGCTAAATATGATAGTAGTTTGGTAAGGCGCTTATTCGAGAGAAGCCCTTACTATTCGATCATTAACGGTAGTCATTTTCTTAACGTTTATCGAAACAGAATCTAAATTTATTGACGTGTGATTTTGAATAACATCGATAAAAAAGAATTTACACAGGTATAATATACGGTAGCACCACGTAAAAATCTCCCTACATTTATTATGAACTTTACTGCTTTAGCACTAAATGAAGTAGACAATATATGCCTGCTATTGTTAGATCCGTCTATACTATATTCAAATGTTAAACAATGTTTGTTTTAGAATCTCCCTACTTACATTCACGATAGAATCAATTTTGTCTATTTCATCAGCTGCAGTTTTCTTACATTTCGCAGTATATATACTTTTCAAAATGAAATATAATACTGTAACACTTATATAAATATTTTTAATGTGCACACTTTTTATTGTAATTCTATATGTAAATATGTTTATTAAAATTCAATATAGCTATAGTTTATTTAAAAACAAATATGTTAAATTTACAGATGTATACAACTCGATCATGACCAAATCAAGTCCTATGCCTACACACTAATTAGTCGATTGGTTTCTCCATCACCTCGTACCAAACCAACTCGTCCCAATATTAGACAAATTGGAACCTGCCCAATGCTACCCAACACCTCTGTAACAAATTGTATACCAGGCAAATTGCACAAATCTTACAGTAGATCAATTCGCAGTCATTTCGGTCTTCGATGCTCTCGTGCCCTCCATAAAATTGGCAAACAGTCGCACATTTCAATCGAACTCTGTGTAACCCAAATCATTCTGGAATACTTTTCGATTCTACGCTTCGCAAAAAAGACTTGTTGGCGTTAGCGAGTAGCGGGTTTATGGAAACTAACATTTATATGACGACAAGTAACACGAGCCACCACGGCCCCAAAGCTGATTAATCATTGATAGGTCTATGAGATGTCCGACATTCGTTGTTCTTAGCACCGTTAACTTTTTCAATGTTCTTTTTTACAACCCACGTGGTCAAATGGTCCTAATTGTTAGGTTGTAGGCCCACTATAGTAATCTTCTTCCATGCAAAGAGAAAGTACCCTAGACTTGACCCGGCGAGAAGGGACAGGCACAGGTAGCCATTGAAAGTCATCACAACCAGCATAAGTATGTAGCGTACTGCGACAAACACTACGTACGCTATCGTCTGACAAATATGAGCAGATGTCAACAATCCGATCCTGAGAAAATAAGACGTAAATTTACATTAATGATGTTCGTGTTATTTATGATGTTTGAATGTGCAGAGGTTGAATAAATCTCCTTTAAATGAGAATTGATGCCATAGTATAGTTAGTTTAACTTTATTGCAGTGACACCCTTCGTATACAGAGACTAGCCAATTCTGAATTTTGAGGGGCAAAACACCATCAATATATACAGGCATTAAGAATTCAAATAAATATTAAATTAGTGAAAGACAACATAAACATACCGATGATACGGGATGTCACTCAGCATAGCATTCATAGAAGTAAAACATAAATTAAAACACTAAAACATTCGTGGCGCGAACACGTCAAGACACAGGAGAATCATGAGAATAACATGTATTAAGCCGTGCACACACTGTGTCGCACGATCGACCGTCGGCATACGAATCCAACTCCGCTCCCTGTGAGCGCTAGACGACGCGACGCCGTCTGCTGATAGTCGATGGCAGTCTGAACGGATCGTCATTAAAAACGATCCGTTGCGCTCGCGTCATGGCGTTGCGTTCTCCAAAGAATCGCGTCGGCCGACGACCGTCGGGTGCAGTGAGGGCCCGGCATATATTAAACTAATAAACCGTCGCTCACATCACGAACTAACACAATTAAATTCAATTGTGTTAGTTCGTGAAATCAAAAAAACATGCATACACTGTGCATTCACTTTGTTTGGCAAATTTTGCAGCCCTGTTACGACGGCTTCAATCACCCATTACAATGTAAATAAGATATATTGAATTGAATCATATAATTAGCAATATTGAGATCTAAGATCATTGTGTAACTGCATAAAACAGTGAAATTCATCTTCGATCACAATTCAAATTACAGACTGCATTCTGTTACCCACCAACCGGTGTATTGTTATAACGCCCTCTGTTTCAAAACTACCTATAATCCTGTCTGTTCATAACGTGTTCGCACAATATGAAGTACCAAAAGGTCGAGTGAAAATAATTATAGGGAGCTTTATTGCAACCGTATGCTTTTCTACAGTCATCGAATATGCCTTACTGCTCTTTTCTAAAATTTCTCAACAAACAATCGAAAGCAAGTAAAAGTAGGCCTACAGTAAACATTAATATAAACATAGGCTATTTGGATATTGTTAGGCCTAAACAGGTTAGGAGACTTAATTTTACTCTGCAATTTTCAAAATTGATTCAACTTTATCTTGTTTTAATTATAAGTACGGTACCTATATACCATAATTTGCTAAATATTTTGACCAATGAAAATCTCCATTATTTTGGATACCTGTAACGGTTGTCGGGTGGGCTGGATTATTTATATGACAATGGCGATGATAATTATAACCATGATGATGATTATAACCATGATTACGATGACGGTGATGATAATTATGATGTCGATGATGATGACGGCGGCGAAGATTGAAATAATGACGATGGTTATTAATGGTAGTGGCTTTGGGCTGTATTGATGATGATGATGATGATGATGATGATGATGATGGTGTTATGAAGATGTCATGATGATGATGATAATGGTGTCGATGATGATGATATACTGATGTTGATGATAACATGATGATGATGGGGATGATGAAAATGCCGATGGTTGTAGATTATAGTACTGTAACTATAATGATTACTACGATGTGAGTTTGCGTCAGAAAAATATCATAGGAGTGATGTTTTGCCCTACCTGGCATAGAGCACTCACAGTACCCGCTGCCACTTCGGTATCGGATTCATCACTAGACACCAAGCGCAAGCTCGGTGGTCTAGTGGTTAAGACATCAGGCCAGTTACCTGGAGGTCGTGGGTGCGATTCCCTCCCAAATCACTTGCGAATTCTTTTCGCTAGTAATGTATTTGGGGACGTACTGAGTCGGTACGATAATACGTCAGGTAGGGCAAAACTTCACTCCTATTATTATCCAATTATGAAGATTGACGGTTGTGGTTGTGGATTTGTTAATGGTGTTGGGTCCTGAAGCCGCAACGCAAGTCGATTTCCACCTACAACATTTTGAAAATTGTTACTCTTTTCTGTATCAAAAGTCTATCAACGTCGGTAGGTAGACGTTGTAATAGGCTGAATAAGAGCAAAAGATGAAGTATACATACTCTTCCTCCCCGTGTGCCTCTCCTAGTATTCTTGATTTCTCCGACGGCGATGGTAGGTCAATAGCATTTTCTTCGCATCGTTGTTGAACATTTTTATGAAGGCATAAGTCACGATAGACTATGAAGAGCTCGTAAATAAAAGCCAAGGTGAAAACAAACAGACAGGTGAAGATAAACTCTAATAAAGAAAGTAACATAACAGAATGTACAAAAAAATAACAAAACTAACATAGACCTATATGCTAAAGATACTGGACACAGTCAGTGGCTTATCTGGGGGAGGGCGTACGCCACTAAAATACTCCCCAACCCAGTGTCCCCCACCGAATTGAAAATGTTCGAAGCAAAAAAAATCACACTCAATTAGATAAAAAGCACCTCGTATCGCACCTCATATCACATATTTTGCGAGTTAGCTCCAACTCACGTCATCGACCCCTCTCACTTCACCTTCGATTTTTTTTTTGTATAGGGCCTAGGCCTATTTGGTAATAATAATAATAATAATAATAATAATAATAATAATAATAATAATAATAATAATAATAACAATAGGCCTAATAATAATAATGATAATAATAATAGAATAATTATTAATACAATAAAGTAATAAATAATACTGTAGTAATGATTCAATAATTAATAATTTAAAAAAATTGATCTAATTACGTATAATATAACGTTTTTATATCTTTTTGTAAATTTCTGATGTTTCAAATTTTAATCTATTTTTATGTCACTTTTATCTCCATTTTTCCTGTCTTGTGCTTTTGCTTGATGAGGATTTGATGTTTTAAAGTACATTTTTTTTTTGTAAATAACATGTATTTCAGGCCTTGGCTGCGAGTTTGATGTAAATAAAAGAAACTGAAACTGATTATTTAGCATGGTTTATCCTCTGAATTACGGTAAGCATTTTAGTAACTACTAAATATCGCAGGTGCAAACAATTTAAAAAATCGCAAGAATGAACAATATTTGTTTTTAAGCCGTACCTCTGGCGAATTTGAGTTTCTGGCAAGCACAGAAAACTCCAGTGTGAGAGTAAGAGGTGCCATAATCATAAATTTTCTTACTTCAGCCCCAACCATAGTGAGCTGAGGTGGTATAGACCCTACATCTGTAAAAGTCTCTACCTAGGCCCCTCTATTTCGAATTTCTTGATCCGCCACTGATAGTTACAATTCATAAATGTTAACAATTACGGTGTTTTCTTACCAACTGAGCCAGTTGCTTCCCAGCCTTTAAACAGGAAATTTTCTACTGTGCTATTGAAATGGAAGTACATCGCGTACATGGTGATATATGGTGTTGCTTCACCTCTGAAAACAAACATAATTAGGCCTATATTATAAATAGGCTTATACCAAGTTTAAGTCATGAGTTTGTTTTAAGTCCATGGAGGCCTATTAAATGCAGGCCTATATAAGCCCAACCTTTCACAAAAAGCTGGATCGTCCCTGATTCATATTGCTCTATTAAGTATACCTTTATCACCTGTAGAACTCAGTGTCCATGAAGGAATACCGACATTGTCTATTTATTATAAACAAACCAAGAATTGACTAAATAATACAAACTGCTTACAAAGTAATCGGTGAATACCAGCAGAGGAAAACACAGAACTGAATTAAAAATTTGATACAATTCAAGCATGATTCAAACATGGAGCTGTAAAATTATTTCAAAAGACAATCAAGAGTTCAATGAGATAATGCATAGCTCTGTGTATTCGTAACACATGTTTCGAATTACGTGTTATTAAGTAGGCTATAGTCATTCTTATTTAATGTATTATATATAATATGTTCGTGTTTGTATCTATAGTTATATCTTAGAGACTCTTAGTATTTTGCGCTTTATAAATTGAAAACCATTAACCATTATAGCATTGACAATACCCTTATTCACTATATTTAAAATACGAATTGTGATTAGGTCATGATTTTGGTCATGGAACTACATTCTTTGTCCAGATAGCATGTTTATGAGATATCTGGGCCCACTCTATAGCATTAGGGACAAGATAGGCATATTATTATCGCTTTTGTGAATAGGCCTATTTTTATAGGCCTAATGTTTTTTTGAATCATATTGGTAAGAATAGGATGTCCTTAAACATTCCGAACACATCTGCGGAAGATGTTTTTGCTATGGACCTCAGTAAAAGAGTAATATTTGTTACTACCTGGTCAGCCAGTTTATATGTACTCTCGAACCAATGGCTATTGGTTCTGGTGGGTAAAGCCGACGTCCTAAATACTCCGAAAGTATAAGAGTATAAGAGGAGGAGTCAAATCATTGGAAGGTAAAAAAAAAACACCAATAGCCATTAAAACGCAGCGGAAGGGGAGTTCGCTTACAACCACTTCTATGACCTTACGCACCCACCAGCCCATAGGCGGACCCAAAATCTTAGCCAGAAGCCTTATTAAGAGCAAATTTACTATCTGTGGACTGCAAGTTGTTGCGGAGTAAAAAAACAATGGCAGTTATGGTTGCTTATGAGTGCATAAATTTAACAGGCTGGCTGTAACTTTCAATGTTTGTATTACTTTGGACGGTTGTAGAGCTCTTTGCTTATCTTACAGGTGCTTAATTTGAGATGCAATCGACAAGTACACATGTTTAATAATAATATGTTTAATAATGTTTACCCTATCTACACAAATTGTTTTAAACAGGCCATGATATTGCGAATGGAGTATCTTGCAGCCTCTTCACACTTAAAAAAAATGACTACCGGAGCGGCATAGAGCAAATAAAAGGGCATTAGGTTTGGACGTATTACAACCGATTCTCACCAGTGTTTCTAATAAATATACTAATATCTTAAAATTGTTACGATCATACCTTAGCGAGGCAAAGTTCCTTCCACATTGCAATCGATCTCATTATGCTCTCGTCAAATCATATCAAACATAACTTGGATTGACATTAGACCTACGACTATCATCTTTTGCAGGGTCACTGTCCTTATCTGAAGTATAATGAATTAAATCATGAATATTCATACCATTTACAATATGTTTTTGAAAACTATACAACTACAGTCTGGCTTCACAATGACGTCACACGTCACGACGGTGCTTCAAAAGATACACCAAAATAATACATATCTAGTTTGTAATGATAATTGTTTCATAGATTCAGTTATAGGCCTACCTGTAAGAATATAACAGCAGGCCTATCCAAACAAATTCAACGAAAGTTGAAGTGGCTCTTACGTGAAGATATATTCAGAGCCGTCTTTCTAGGATCTCTCCAACATTCAGTACTAGCTGTAGGCCTACGTGGCCTTCTACTTTTCCAACAACATGCTGAACATTAAAACGTAATGATATCGCAACGACGGAACGTAACGTGTTTTTTTAGAACCCGCCATTTTATTTTCACTAGTAAAAGGAGTGGGGAAAAAAACTCTCGTAAAAATGAGTACTATACTTTTTTTCAAGGTATGACTAAGGCCTATATAAACGACTGTGCTTTGTGCGGGTAGACTTAGGCTATTTCTGTGAGATAGACAATGCTAAAAATAGAGGCAAAAAGTCGACGGAAAGCAATAAGGCTGTAGCATTTGAATGGCATTGCGATAAAGAAGATAGTTTCACACGCCCGACGTGAAGCAATTTATTCTCTTTTAAAGAACAAAGAAAAATATATCTATGTTAATAAGCCTTATTATTGTACTACACAACAATATAGGCCTATTAATAAAAAAAAAAAATAACCAGCAAATTTGTAACAACTCTTTTAAATACATGAAACCTGTCATTTGTGCTGTTGTTGTTGTTGTGTTTTAGTGATTTCAATTTCCAGACCTTAGTGTACAGTATTTTCTAAACATTATCGTACTCTTTGACCAAATAAGGGACTCTATTGAATAAGCACTGCAAACGCCTACAAAATGTTAAGTCCTAGATACTCGTATTTCAGTCCTATTCTAGCTTCGTAATCAGCAAAGCCAATTCCAGTATTTTACTGATTTCTCGTGAATCATTTCAAAGCTACCTTTTGTTTAATAGATGAGAGAAATAAAAAAACACCATATTGTACTTAAGAATTTAGGCTTGCAACATATGGTAGAGTTGTAGATAACGTATGTTGGTATCGGCAGGTCGTATCTTCGATTTCCGTGTCAATGATTGGGCAGTTTCCGTCATCAGGGTGGTTTTGTTTCAATTTGTAAAGTAATGTGTTATCGCTGTATCCATTTGAGCTGTAAATTCACCCTAAAGTTTGTTCAATCATGCTTTCCTATTTGCGTCTTTTCCATCTACTTGATAAGAATTCAGTTGTATTAAAGAGAAGATTGATTAACGATTTAATAACATTAATGCCCTGGTGAACACAGCAATAATATATTAATACCGGTAGTATTCGTAACTAACAATAATAATAGGTTATTTCGATGTGATTTTGAGGAAAATATCATAGGAGTGGGTTTTTGCCCTAGCTAACGTGTTATCGTTCCGAATACGCAGAAAGTTCCCAAAATATTGCGAAAAAATTCACAAGTGATTTGGGTGGGAAACGAACCGACCTCCAGATAACTAGCCTGGTGTCACAACCACTAAACCACCGAGTTTGCGCAATTAGTGAATGTTGAATCCGATACCCAAGTAGCAGTGGGTACTCCAAATGCTATTTTGATGTGAGTTTGCGTCAGGAAAATATCATAGGAGAGGCTAAATAATAGGCTTAATAATAAGACATCTGGCCTTCATCAGCTTTACTGAGTGCACAGGATTGGCTGTTACAAGTTAATATAAACACGAGGTAGACGAAAATAAATACAGTGCTCTATAGTCTACGTGCCTTGTTACAATTTTTTGTTTCAACGACTGACATAATTTCAAGAACACACGTATAGTTACAATGACATAAATAAATAAATAAATATATATATATATATATATATATGTATATGTATATATGTAAATATATATATATATAATTTTATAGTTATATAAATATAAACAAATTGGTAATGACAGAAACATGCTCAAATTTAGGACAAGTGACGTTATAAACGTATCAGGCATAGCCCATCAACGAAAATGTTCCATGAAAAAAATGTCTGTTCAAGAAAAATGGCATATATATTTTGGTCTACACTGGTCACATAGCGCTCGGATATCCCAAAAAATTCATGTTGCTTGGGCTAATAAAAAGATGGAAAACTATCTACTACACTACTACAATACAATCAGATACTTTCCCAATTACTGCACTAATTGAAATCAGTTTATAATTTCGCATTTCTTTCTTACCCGGGTTCAAGATTGGAGCTACATTTGCTAATTTCCAGTCTTCCACATTATTTTATTGAGGTCGTATGTTTACATTCTCAGTAAACTCCGGGAAATTTATAGGAGCTGACGTACTTCACATGTAAATAGTAATGCAATCCTGCTCATATAATTCACCGTTTCTTAATCTACACAAGCACAGATAAGCGATCCTTATTAAAATTATTTCAGTACGATTTCATTATTGTGACAGTTAAAATTTCACTTGCTAAACTAATGTTATAACCGTCTTTGGAAAAATGAGATTTAAAAATAATTACCAGCACTTATATCAAAGTCAATAATATCATCATTCAAGGTAAAATTTGTTTCTAATTAGTCTAGTCTTGCAGCCTTGTTCAAATTATGGTGGTAATGGCACTGAGTCTTCCTCTTAACTTTACTAAAAATTAATATTCAGTACCTGTAATTCGTTAATATTTTACCCGTTTAGATGTGTTTACATTCTGATATAAACATCACTTTGAAAAATAACATATATTTTGGCGAGTTAAACTAGCCTTAACATCGGCGCTGGTTCAAGCAGCTCTTTGGTCAGGGTTCAGTGGGTAGAACTACTCTTCTCGGATAAGCACTTAAAATGCACTTTACAGACTCCAATGCATCTTTTGGAAGAGTAGGGGTTACCTCGATGCTATGATTTATTTCAGCCCCTGTCGTTGCGTAATGATGTGAACATGTATGTAGCGCCTCTTTACGACTAGGTGATCACGTCCCGCGCCCATACGCAATTCAGCACACAATAAACGAGTTATGGGTTATTCTCCTACCTTTACTTTCATGTATAGGGGTGGTAGGAGTGTGAGTAGACTATAACTTGTTCGACAACATTTTTCAACTCTAAGGGTCACTTCATGTATGTATCACATCTCAGTGAAACATCAACCCTCTAGTGACCAATACCATACAAAAAGGCAAATTCTTATATTGATGCAATGACTCATACCCAAAACTATAAGCTACCAAGTAATATGAGTACAGTATTGTTGTGCCATATGAGCTAGAGATTTCAGGTTGAAGTCGACCGTACCAATAATAGGGAGCTTTTGATTTGGAATGTAGGTAAGAATGGCCCCGGAAAAAAATGACCCCGGAAAAACCCATGATTTATGTTGATTTATTGATTATGTTGTTGCTATTTTTTAACATTTAAATTGAAAAAAAATAAAAAGTGTTATTCATGGCTTTTTTTTATCTTTGAATATTTTATCATTGAATATGTAATTTCTGCAAAAAGTAAAATGTAAATGGCAATTTATTTGATGTTAGATTCCTTTTAAAAACTAAATTATTTCAGTTTTAAAAAATGCATATAATGATTTTTAAAAAATCAGTTTTGATACAGAATTTTATTATTGGGGCCACTTTTACCTACTTGTCATTTGGGGCCATTTTTACTGGGGCCATTCTTACCGTACACCTTCGATTTGTGCGACGACGCGACGTTAGAACGGAATCACTGCATACGTAGATGTGACTAAATTGCGTTCCAGAATCTACTCGACGAGGTGACCTTAACGTTCTCGCATGCGCAGATGACTTTCAGTGACGTCATTATGTTCTACGTCCTACCATCATCGTGCAACCGAAAGCTCTCTATCAAAAGGCAGTTTTCGCCACACGTTAACGGATGACGTCATAATTTATTCACCTTGCGTTATAAATATTTCAGGATTTTACGTGCTCGACGTACGTTAATTACGGATTTGCGCATGTGTAGTTCGATTTGTTTATAAAAGGGGCGGAGCTATCGCGCTGCATGCTGGGTACTAACGTTAAAGTTAGGTTAACGTCGTGCGGTGAAAACTACCTAATACTATATACTATACTTTTAAACAGTTCAAAATAAACTTATACACAAACATGATAATTGAAACAATAAATATTTATTCAAAATTCATATATACATATAAGTAGTATTTCTGTATAGAATTAAAAAATTTAATTTATGACTGCAAAGCCTACATGTTTTGTATTTAATCTACAGATTATTTTTACAGCTTTTTCAAGCGCGACAGTGAAGAATGAGTGATGCAACTATGACCCAAATCACAAATAGTGCTGTTTCAAATTATTCATCAGGAGGATTGTTTTTATTTCACAATAATCAACTGTGGGCTACAACATTATTATGCCTTTCACTTATGAGTATGAGCTTTAATAAATAAAAATTGTTCATCACAACTAGAAATATCAACACATTTAACTTGCATCACCATTCTATGATGTCATCATGTTTAAATGATGTGATGTCATCACTGTTTAATGATCGTGTCACCTTTTAGATGACATCATAATTCAGTATCATCATCATTCCAAGTCATTACCATCCAATGTCATCACCTTTCAGATGTCATCACAATTCTGTATCACCATTTAATGATGTCATTAACATTCAATGATGTCATTACTAGTTAATTATGACATCACTTTCAATGATGTCATCACAAGTCATTTCTGGAAGGAGCTGTG
Organism: Anneissia japonica; assembly: GCF_011630105.1. Taxonomy (NCBI): domain Eukaryota; kingdom Metazoa; phylum Echinodermata; class Crinoidea; order Comatulida; family Comatulidae; genus Anneissia; species Anneissia japonica. Next base: position 528,724 of record NW_022684833.1, read on the forward strand.
AGCAAGAAAAGGATGCGCAAGTGCTGCTTCAGCCGTAATCCTGGTCGCCGGATTCAAATCCAGTAGTCGGTAGAGCAGGTTGTAGGCAGAGTCTGGAAAGACATAATGACTGTTCTCTTCATTTGTAACGTGCGACCGTAATCGTGGAGAAGTCTTTCGTGTACTTGGAGATATTCTTTTAGTTGATAATTTGGATCTCTTTGAATTTGATGTGTCAGGTTGTTTTTCTGTGGACAGTACTTTGGAAGCTGCATTGCCTTGCCGTAACTGCTCACAAAGGGTCTTGAGATTTAAAGCTGGCAGGGTTGGGCTACACACGAGAGTTTTACCTGTGAAAAAAATTAGAAATAAAAATAAGATCACTGAGATCCATTGCAAAACAAAACTCAACTGTGTCTTATCTTTGCCATCTAATTAATGAAAATATTGTACATATGATTTATTTATTATATATTGGTTCTGGCACTAAATTTAGGGTTTAAATTTAATTACATTTTCTTGATTGTTAACAGTAAAATTAATAAACTAATTATAGTACTGTATTTTTTGTACTAATTGAATTTTTGAAATGTTTTAATTGTATGTGTAATTATTGAACTATTAATTTAATTTGTAAGTAAGTTTAATCATAATTCTAGCTAATTAATAATTTAGAAATATCAATAAATTTCAATATTGTAATTGTAAGTTGTTTTTATTTGTATATATTAAAAATTGTCACAATTAAAAAATTAATAACACTGTATTTATTTTTACTAATTGAATTTTTGAAATGTTTTAATTGTATATATAATTATTGAACTATTAATTCAACTTGTAATCAATTTAATCACAATTCTAGGTAATTAATCATTTAGAAATATCAATACATTTTAGTATATTAAGTGCAAGTTGCAAATTGTATATATTTAAAATTGTCACAATTAATTAATAAAAAAATTATTATCTTTACTAATTGAATTTTTGAAATGCTTTTACTTGTATACATACAAAAAAATACTCAAGTAGTTACAAATCACCTTATTTATTTTGCAAACTAGCACCCACACACCCAATCATTAAGCCCCCACTTCACCTTTGCGCCCCTCCCCCCACCAACATCCCCACATTTGAGGACTCTTAGATACGCCACAGCAGTGTTCCATCGCTATCATAAGAGACGTTTAAGCCACTGGTACCGTATGCATTAATGTTAAAATGTTTGTATTTTGCATCTGTCAAATGCTGCTGTCTGTCAAATCTGTCAACCACGTTGTCATGGTCGAGGTTGCTTCACCTATCACGATGTATTCCAACAATCATGAGGCTATCTAAATGAGCATTTGTCATAACAGAACGCAAATTATTTTTAATTAGTCTCATCGAATTATTATTATTATTATTATTATTATTATTATTATTATTGTTATTGTGGTTGTTGTTGTGATGAAAAGTTAACACAAACGATATGGTGGCTAAACGAATATTACATGTAAATATTTTTTTTTATTGTTTGTTCCCCGGGGGGTTATAGCCCCCCCCCAGTGTCCCCTCTGGCGGCACCCCTGCCAGAAACATGATTGGTATTTTATGTGTTTCTGAGAAAAAAAAAATTTATTTCAATATACTGTAAAATAAATAAATTAATTAATTAATTACATACCATAACTACTGGCAGCTTCTTTCATCTTGTCAGTACCCATAATACTAATGATCTGGGCTAGGGATGTCATGTCATCTGAAGCACGGAAGAAGGGGTAACGCCCACTTAGGAGAGACAGGAAAATCACACCAGCCGACCAAATATCAACAGCTGCTCAACAAAAAAAAAACCAATATATTGAATAATTAATATCATTTGTATTTTTATGTAACATTAAGCAACTCACTAACTCTTGAATGGATCTATATAATAATAATCATCAAAGAAAGGTAAATACAGTGTTAGAATAAAGGACATAATACATCGTGTAGCATAGCTCTCAACGAATGTAGTCCTGTAAATAAATGAATAAAGAAATTGTGTAAATAAAATAATAATTTAACAGTGTTAACGGCTATCTTGATTTATATTTGATATATATATATATATATATATATGTATATGTGTGTGTGTGTGTGTGTGTGTGTATTTCTTATTTGTCAATTATTATTATTTAAATTTTTTTTCTTATTTTGATACTTTTATAAATACCATTTTGACAAATGGCAAAACAGAGTTTATTGTATTTTTCCACTCAATTTTATGTTCACTAAAATAAGGTATAGAAAAGTATTGCCATAATGCCTGTTTTTCACTAGGCAAATTTATTCACATGAATTGAAAGCGTTGGTTCGTTTCCTGAACTGTGATTGATTGCACATTTTTTCAATGCGCAAAAAGTAGAAACAGTTCAAAATACTAATTTTGCTGAAGCAAAAAAAAACTTGAATAGAAATGTGAATGGGCATAAACTTGACGCTTTTGATTCGTGCAAAATAAATTTGCCTAGTAGAAAACAGACTTGACACAGAAAAAGTCAGCCGAAAAGTCTGCCCACCTGTTGTTTGCTTCTGACACTTCATGAGCACCTCAGGTGGCCGGAATCCAGGTGTACCGGCTCTAGCGGCCACCTCTACGGTCCTCGACATACAGATATTACATGTATTCTGTGTACCGAAACAAGAACACTGCCCCCTATTAGTACTAGTGCTTATCCTCCTAGACTGATATCTGACATCCTCTTTGCTCCTGGTTACTGTAGGTTTTGTTGTGACTGATGAGTTCCGGTGAGAACTCTTCTTTGGTGATTTAAACAATTGCTGAGAAAGCTCACGTCTTCGTTGAAGTTCATCGTGCCGTGAGCTGGCAATTCTTTGATTTAATGTGTTTAGATTTCGTTCAGATAGACGGGCATTGTTTGGCACAGGAACGGACTGCCTTCGTTGAATGTTTCTTCTCATCTGAAATGACCGTAAACTTAATTTAGTATAGTAACGGATGAAATGTTAATTTTAAAACTATTATTAATAACTTTACAAAATTCATATGCCCTTTTCATAAATATTTGTAAAATACAGTAAAACGTCCATTTTATGTACCCCTTGGTACCAAGGGGTGCTCGTAAATTGAAAAATTCGTAAACTACATCGGGTGTCAGTTTCCAATACCTAGGACCAGCCATTGGGCGCCGACAGGCTGACGGCAGTCAGGCCCAGTACGAACCGCCAGTGCAGCAGCGTGGTCTACCGCACTAGAGCCTAGCTGAATTTACCTTCGATAAAAACCAAATTATTTTAATCGCTGGCATTCTTCCACTTCACAAAATATTATTTTAACTCTTATTCAAACATCTGTATGTTTTAAGGATCTTTCTATCCTGTTCTTTCTAGTTGTTAGATCGCCGAATGGTGTTTTTTACAAGCATTTCGCAATTATATCCAGCATTGATGTCAATAAGTTCCTGACCCCAACACTCTTATTCGTCATCGTAAACATGCTCAATCCAACAACACTTGCGTTGGTAGTTCGTTGTTCTGGTTAGGTTTATTACATTAATATAGTGATTATTATACCAGAAATGGAAGAACAGATCAAACTGTTAATAAATAAATACAACAAACTTGATTTTATTATGAAAAATGTACATTATCACTTTGTAAATCATGCGCAATCAGACTTTCTTTACGGTAATAATTGGTCGACGATGACGTCATCAGAGGAAAAGACCATTCGTAAAATTGAATATTTGTAAAATCAACGTTCGTAAAATGGACGTTTTACTGTAATATTACTTTAGTTATACTGTAAAGCAAAAAACAACAAAGCTGTATTTAAATGAAAAGATGGCGAGATCTTGGTTGAGGTACAAACGTGTGCAAACAAAAGCAAAAACGTGTTTTGGCTATTATCGCTAAAACACGATGATTGGTTTGGCTTGTCTTCACCATAAACGATAATGACCTAAGAAATGATAGAAACATCAAACAGTATGGATGGGATTATTGACTTGATTATCCTTAACGACATATAGATACTGTTATTAAATTTATTAGATTCATCGGTTCATTGACATTTATTGTGCATCTTTCACAGACAATTAAGTTTACCTGGTTTTCACTGTACGACATAATCCTCCTTGCCCTTCGCTTGCTTGGTGACAAATGCGAAGATCCACTAGATTTAGAGGCTAACGCCAAGGACAGAGATGTTGAGCACCCGGTCCTGGATTCCTCTTGTATTTCCTTCATCACTGCCGACGAGGGAATAATATGCGCTAATCCAAAATCCACCAAAGCAAATCTATGTTTTGAAACCATAAGAAAAAAATTCATCAACTAAAATGCTTCTTTCGTCAATGAACACATTTATGTGAATTTTTCTTTGTGTTGAAAAGTTCTTCTGGCTCAAGTTGTAGCATATTTATTGATGCAAAGAAGCTGTTCGAAAAAAAAACCCAGAATATTGCTGAGAAGGGTTTTTAAGGTGGCATAAATTTGAGGGAGGCTTTTATTTTTTTTTTTTAGTATAAAATGAATATATATACTCAAACAAACTTTTCTTTTCACTCTAAATGTGGAACTACAACACATAATTACCATCAAAAATGTGTTATTGCATAATTATAAAGACAAATTGATTCCCACCAGGTTAGAAAAAATACAATTCTACTAAAGTACAACATTTATAGAATGTGCTGAGAATGATTTTGCTTCCATTAGAATTGTTTAAGTCAATTAGGGAGTGTTTATTCAAAATGAGGCTTTAGAGGGGGATGGTATTCAAAGGGGGGGGGGTCATTTATTATAAGGTATATGAGAGCAGAGCCTATTTAAGAGCATCACTCATTCATTTACACTATGTTATAATTGACAGTTAATTAATATTTACCATTCAGTTAATTTATATTTATTTAATTTTGATTAATTCCTCCATGTTTTTACTAAGGATATATTTCCAAACATTTTCATACATGATCAAATGAGTGGTACTCTTGAATAAGCTCTGCTCTGAAATACATAGGAACATTATCTGCATAAGTACTAAGTGACATTATAAAGCAATTGTAATTTGATTTTTTTTTTCAATTATGTTTTGTCGTCTTTAACTCCTAAAATCATCCCAATCAAGACCTGCATGAACAAACATACCACAGATATTTGGATGAAAAATAATTCTTCTTTTTTATTCCCACAACTTAAGTGCACAAGACACAGAAATCATTAAAATGTGTTTGAACACATTTTAACACTACAGTATATGAATTTTCAAGGTTCACCTGTGCAAGTCTATACATTTAAACATACAAGCATTAAGATTTGTTAAATATTTGTATTACATTGATAAAAAATATCTTATATATATTTTGATTTTAAAATTTCACCTCTCATATAATAACCTCATCTTTTCATCTAATACTACTTTTGTTGGTAAAATTTCATAGCAAAAACTGATTGCATTTAAAATGACATGCTTACTTTTTAAGCTTTCTGTTATAAAGGAAATTGCTCGGTTTCACATCACGGTGGATTATGTTGAACGAATGCACCCGCCGCAGGGCAAGTAGAAGATTTAACATGTAATCACGGACTTCATCAACACCAACCTCCCGCACATAATCCTGTAACAAGAATAAAATTCAAAATTCATGAATACATTGATCATCCTCCCATCTTTATAAAGCACTTTTTAAGGATGTACATCTGCCAAAAGAAATTGGGACACAAAAATTAAATTAAAAGTTTAGCTCATTTAAAAGGATCAAACAGTTTTGATAATTTCCAACCAGAATCGGATTGAAAGTAGAGCAGATACACCAGACTGCATACATCTGGCCTGTGCCTGAATACTCAATACACGGAGTCTTGATAACAAAAACAGCAAAAAAAAAAAACAAGCCGACACTAGATTTTTTGGCAATATCTTAATGTACGGTTGTGTTTCTATACCAGCTTACATTTCGTTGCCCTAACCCTACACTTACTTGAAACCGCTCATGTTTAAAATATGGCATCACCATGACAACATGGTCTCTGTTTCGAAGACATAGCTTAGTTGCCATCACATTGTCAACTCCACTGGAGATATAAGAGAAATAAATAAAATTCACAGGTTGAAAAAAGACTGAAAATATGAGAAGGATATGTTGATTCATCTACTATGCAACTCACTGTTTTTTATTTATACAGTAAAACGTCCATTTTACAAATGTCGATTTTATGAATTGTCCATTTTACAAATGGTCTTTGCTCTTCATGACGCCATCATCAACCAATTAATAACGTAAAAAAAGTCTGATTGCATACATTTTTCAAAGTGATAATGTATTTTTCTTAATAAAATCAGGTTTGTTGTATTTATTTATTAATAGATCAATCTTTTTTTGCCTTTTTTACTATACTATATAACTACCAACGGGAGCCGTCGGATTGAGCGCACAAACATGTTTACGATGATAAACAAGAGTGTTTGGTCAACAACTTATAGACATAGTGAAGGCTAGATGATCACGAAATGCATGTAAACAACACAATTCAGCGATCTAAAAACTAGAAAGAACATGGTAGAAAGGTCCATAAAACATACAGATGTTTTATTAAAAATTAAAACAATATTTTGTTAAACGGGAGAATGCCAGCAATTACAATAATTTGGTTTTTTGAAGGTAAATTTAGCTAGGCTCTAGCAGCATGGTGGACCATTCTGCTGCACTGCCGTTTCGCACTAGGCTTGGCCGCCATCAGCTTATCGGTGCTCAGTGGCAGAGTATAGCTGGGCCTAGGTAGTGGAAACTGACACCTGATCTAGTTTACAAATTTTTTAATATACGAATACCCTTTGGTAACAAGGGGTACGTAAAACGGACGTCTTACTGTATTCCATTTTTACACAGAAAATGTTTCCTCACTTTTTACATTTGAAAGAGGATCATCATGTACATCAATAATTGTGCAGTTATCATGTGTCAGTATACATCAATTACACTCATAACACATGTGGAACATTGCATGTGAAATTTACACATGGCCTGGTAATTTTGAGCATGAGGCTGCTCTAACAGGGCCCCAGCCAAGATCTGATATCTTACCCTATTGTTTGCAAGCAGTACAGTTCAAAGGACACCCGATCGGGGTGGCTGGTCGGTGTGATGTGCTTGAGAGCAAACTGGCTATTAAGATTGGAAAACTTCTTCAAAGTAGCAAGGTACACTGAACTGAAAGTACCTACAGTAGGAGATGAAAACTTTATTGAAAGATTTACATTTTTTTAACAGTTATTACATAATAATGACATATTTCAGGGGCGGATCCAGAATTTTTTTTAATGGGGGGGGAGGGGGCACAACAATTTTAGAATAGATAAGTGAGCAGCACATAGCATTGATTTGCATTGAAATATTTAAAATTTAGCAGCAAAATGAGGGGAGGTGCACATGCCTACTGTGCTCCCTACTGGATCCTCCGCTGTATTGTGCACACAAGAGAGGAAAAATGTATCCTTTGCGTACCTTCACCAATTTTTTTGCTAATTGTAAAGAGTTCATCGACCTTTGGTACTCTGTCTAACAGCTGATTTATGCTTGTCTGGACTTCTTCTGAAGAGTAAAAAAAAACAATAAAATTAATTAGCAAATCAAGAGCATGATAACTACACTAATAATCAATTTCTGTCCATCATCATTATGTAAACTCAAATTTATTTCAATATTGAATATCAAACAGGTGAGTAATAAACAATGTGGAACAGAAAGTCATTGGAAATCAACATATTAGTCAGCTATATTTAAAATGTGTTATCTTATTATTCATATTTCTTTTTATAGTTTTGTTATAACAATGGTATTACAGTAGCTTTACTCTTTTTATTTAGCTTTAGGCACGAGGGCCAAGGATATGGCAAACAGTGAACTAAATCACTCTTCAAAGTGGCCATCCCATCACAAGACAACAGGGGTCGTATGGGCCAGTTAACCAGGGTAACCTGCTACTCATCTCAAAAGATGTACTCGGTTCTTTAAAGTGCACATGAGCATTTGTGTACGCTGGGCCTACGATTTATAGTCCTTATCCGAGAAGACTTGTTCCACAACCAGAACTAGGAGCGAGGCGGCCGCGAACCTGTGTCGTTATTGTTGGCTATGGTTACGGTGACCCTGCCTTAACTGCTCGGACATTCGACTCGCTTAAGGCCCGACTGTACAATCTCATACTTTTCTCACTGTATAACAGGGGTGGATCCAGGATTTGAAGCAGAGTGGCTATAAATTTGTAATAATATTCCAAGGTTTCCCCCTTTTTGAAACAGTGAGTTTAAGTAAGTAGGCCTATTATGTTTGTATACATAAAGAAAAAACAAATCAAAGACATAGACAATACACAGTAAGACACCTACTTTGGGACACCTCTATTCATGGGACACTTTCCCGTGAAACAAGGGAAAATATATCTTTTAACACTACGGCCAATCTCGATTAAGGGGACGCGCTCTATTGAGGGATGCCCGTTTCAAAGTAAGAGGAACAGTTTCTAACTACAGTAGAAAAAAAATATTATGGCCTGTATTCCAATTTTAATGACAAGTTCTCTTTATTTTTAATTTTATAAAATCGGCCTACAGTATATATTTTATCTTTTATAAACATCTTTATGACACGAGATAATAGGCGTGAGGGGAAAATGGATGCTCATAACTGAGACTCGTGCATATGTTGTTTCAAACGCATACCTTTAGGGCTACTGAACTTCAAAGAAGCAGATGAAGATCTTTTCCGTTTCTGTGATACATTGGTCGGCTCCTGGTCTTCCTCTTCAATGAATCCGCTGGCGATATACTGATGTTGAGTAGGACAGCTGCTTGACGACAACTGCTTCATGGCCCTCGAGAATCTGCCTCACCTAAAACACAGGTGATTAAAACAAAAATCATACATTGTAATCTAGGCTACAGGTTATCAAAGTGACCTGACATAACTCCCCGAACATTTTCCACACAAGATTGAAATTTTGAATCCCTTCCCTGTGAATTTTGCTAGTGTCCTCCTTGGGCAAGGCACTTTACCTATGTTTGTGTCTGTCTCTCCCTTCCCCCCCCCCCCCATAGTGAGATACATAAATAATACTAAGGCCACAGGGAATTAATGATACTGTGCTTGTCAGCCGTCTGCTCACAATTTTAGTCTCTGCTTTCAAATAGTTCATCTTTTTGGCTCTTTAATACTGTCCAGTGCCAAAATAAATAGTACAGCTGACAATACAGTACTTTTAAAATTTGGTTTATTTTCACCTACAGTATTATAAGTGTATCTGTGGCTTTATTATGTGAAAGTGATGCTTGAAAAATATTATGGAAAATTTTACTTAATTAAAATACTGATGAAAAGATGAAAGTTTGATGAAAGACGAAAATCCAATTTTATGCGAAGTGCTACTGTAGATGAGAACCATGTAATTCCAAGCTACTGACCTGACCAATAGGCTAAAGATCAAATTAACTAGAACTGAAAATGAAAGACTTTAGTTAGGTTAGCCTAGGTTACACATTTTTTTATATGAACCAGTAAAAGTTTGCCCAGGCTCAGTGTTCTTACATTTTGGCTGATTTTAGGCTAAAAAAAATGTTCTTAATTTGTTTTTATTTTACACATTTTCAAACAGAAAATTATTATTGTACATCAGTATATTACTATAGGCCTATTGTATTATTATAGAGGGCATTACATAGTCACACTAACTGCAAATAAGGTAACATATTTTTTTTGGTTTTTTTTTTTTAAACTTCATTTGACATTTTACCTGGCTTCAGTCTCAACTTGCTCTCAATTTTAACCTCATTGTTCTTATAAACAAAAAAGTGTACACTGTGTAGTTAAATTGTCAGTACTTGAGATGTGGAAGGAAATCTAAATGGTATGAAGCCTAGACCTACAAGGCTAGGCCAGGGAGTTGTTCGCCTAAGGCTTAGTTAGTTACGGGGTGGACCATCATGGCAAACTGGTCCTCATCCAAGTCATAGCTAGGCCTAGCCTAGGCCCTCTGCTGGCCTTTTTTATTCATCATAGACCTAGGCCTATCTTCCTTAGTTAGCAAGCCTTAATAACATTATACTTATAGTCTAGGCCAGACAACCGGCACTGTTTTCTATCAACTGCCAGCCCATAAGAATCTAGGTAGGCCTAGCCTAGATCAAGAGCGGCCCTGGGCCTAGCTAGAAGGCTTAGACCCTGGCGCATCTATTGTCCTGCCCGCATTGTAGGTGTACGTACGGCCAACCATGGAGAGAAGGCCTCGGTTGAGAAACGATGCCTAGAGCGTAGCTAGGCCTAGCCCTATAACTTGTTCTGTTTTGTACAGAATTTACGCAAGATTTTCACGGTTAATTAAAGACATATATTGTAAGAAAATAAACAAACCAATCTGTAAAAAATCTGTTTTTAATTGGTTCCCTTGCAGAAACCTAAAGTTGACGTTTGTAATATGTTGTCAGGATACACACACAAGGGAGATTTCGGGACTCGCGCCAAATGCCAATTAACATTATTTCTGTTGCATCATGGGATTAGGGAATTTACCGCCACCATTACGTCAGTCTGTGGTTAATCTGAAAACCAAAATATTCAATAGATAGAAACATTTTTGTTTGCTCATGAGGACAAAAGTAACTGATCAACTTCCACTGCGAAACAATTTAACCATAATAACACAGATTTTCTTAGTATACGAAGGTCTCTATATTCACTGCCAATTATTTTATTAAGCGTTTTTTTAAGCAATTATGGGAAAGTAAGAGGCAGTTTATTTGATCAATTTGAGTTTCAAAAAGAAACATCAACATAACATTTAGCGAGGAGACTACCAAAGATAAAACTTCCGACCAGCTCTGAATGGGCAGTCATGATCTAAAAAGAATCCATACAGGACTAACTAAAGTGAATACAATATATAATATAATATTGATCAATCTATTTCTTTTCGTAACAATTGCCTCCAAACGTAATGATTTTCGCCCTCTATCGGTAGCCAACTTTAACTCAAACCAGGTATATAAAGTATGCCAAAACAGGCTATGGTCATGTTCGATCTCCATAATCGCGCTACGTCTGTTTGGAGTCTACTATTTCATTTCGGGAAGCTTGGCCGGGGTACAAATGTATGAGGCGCCAAGTGTAAATTTATTATTTAACACAATTATTTATAATAATTCATTATTTAACATATAATTGACTAGATCACCCATTATTTATATATAGTGCATTTACGTCTAATAATTGCGTTAACGTTTCATTATTTATATATAATTAGTTTACTGATTACATTATATATAAATAATGAAAGGCTAACCAAACATTATTTATATATAATAAGGTTATTGGCTTCATTATATATAAATAAGGAAGGGGAAACACATCATTATATATAAATAATGAAAAATAACTTACAATTATTTATATATAATAAGTTCACTGATTCCATTATATATAAATAATGAAAAGGTAACAAATCATTATATATAAATAATGAAAAGTAACTTACAATTATTTATATATTATAAGTTCACTGATTTCATTATATATAAATAACGAATTGACTTCAAAGTCATTATTTATAAATAACTGCTTTTACATTTCTTTATAAATAAATAATAGCTGTCGCAAAACCATAATGCTTGGATTTCA